>NC_034606.1:8758517-8772892 GCF_900095145.1 Mus pahari | reverse complement strand
AAAACAATGAATTTGTGAAATTCTTAGGCAAATGGATGAATCTGTAGGATATCATCCTGAGTGAGGTAACCCAATCACAAAACAACACACATGATATGCACTCACTGATAAGTGGATATTAGGCCAGAAACTTAGAATACCCAAGATACAATTTGCAAAACACATGAAACTCAAGAAGAAAGAAGACCAAAGTGTAGATAATTCGTTCCTTCTTAAAATGGGGAACAAAATACCCATGGAAAGGAGTTACAGAGACAAAATTCAGAGCTGAGACGGAAGGAAGGACCATTCAGAGACTGCCCCACCCTGGGATCGATCCCATATATAACCACCAAACCCAAACACTATTTCTTTGGAAAGCTTTTGTTTACAGGACCCTGATATAACTCTCTCTTATGAGGTTATGCTAGTGCCTGGCAAATACAGAAGTGGATGCTCACAGTCATCTATTTGATGGAACACAGGGCACCTAATAAAGGAACTAGAGAAAGTACCCAAGGTGGAGAAGGGGTCTGCAACCCTATGGGAGGAACAACAATATGAATTAACCAGTAACCCCCAGAGTTGGGTCTCTAGTTGCATATGTAACAGAGGATGGCCTAGTCAGCCATCAATGGGAGGAGAGGCCCTTAGTCTTGTGAAGATCATATGCCCCAGTACAGGGGAATGCCAAGGCCAGGAAGCGAAGCGGGAGTGGGCGGGTTGCGGAGCAGGGAGAGGGGTGGGTATAGGGGACTTTCGGGATAGCATTTGAAATGTACATGAAGAAAATATCTAATAAAAAAATGAAAAAAAAAAGAATTTAAAAAAACAATTCAATCAAATAAACAAACAAACAAAAATATGTTTAGACCCTTTGAGAAATGTGGTATACTAAGTCTTGGCAAATAGTTGTTAAATATCAGTACTGCTCAGCAGTAATCCTCAGTCTCTAGCTTATGCCAGAATCTCATAATGGATGCTTACATCAGGTAATGGCAAGCCTAGTGCCAAACTGACTCTGGGAGGGATATTCTACCACAGGCATGTGTAAAGGTTTCCATGTCATAGCAGAAAATATGGCTCAGTTGGTAAAGAACATGTCACGTAAGCATGAGGACTAAAGCTTAAATTCCCATCATCTACAAAATAAACTGAGTGTGGTAGCACACATTCAATCCCAATGCTGGAAAGCAGACACAGACAGATCCCTGGTGTTCACTGGCCAGCCAGGCTAACCAAACTGAATAGATCCAGGTTTAGTCAAAACCTCTGTCTCAAAACATCAAGTAGTGAACAACTGAAGAGGGTCCCTGGCACTGACAACTGTCCCTCACACACACATGAACACCCACGTTAAAATGTACACATACGCACACAAACATATATAGTATATGGCCACACACACAAACCCATGCATGCACATGCACACACAGAGTTCATATGTTTTTCTAGCCGGGAGCTGAGGTGAAGAACTTCTCAAAGAATGCTTTCTCCAAAACTTATGGAAGATCCCAAACCTGACTTTAGCAAAACACCCCATGAAGAGATCAGTTCCACAACCATATGTTGGCAGAACATAATGTATTCTGCATATCTGTCAATAAGAGCTGTACTGCGGTTAGATATATAGAATACAGTGAAGGTGTCATCTCTGAAGGACTGGACAAGTTAATGTGCCCAAAACTCAGTGCTGGCACATGTCACAGTATACTTGAATATCATTATTTGGGAAAGGAATTATAAAGACTTAGAATTCCCGAGAAAAGGCCAGAAATTACTACTTCATGAAAAGCAAATATACAAAAACAGTAATTCAAGAACTCAATAAAGATGTGACGACTTATAAGAGGACTGTAGTGAAAGGGCCAAGTCAGAGTTAAGGCTACATGACTTAAGGTTCTGTTAGGTTTTGTTTCTTCATCTGGGCAGTGTCATACCTATTCAATTCAACTACAGGAGAATTCACATCAATGTGCTATTCTAGGCCCTGAATACTCACAATGTGACCTTAGGATAAACTGCATCAGCACTATGTGTGGCTTGGTTAAAATGCAGAATCTCCTAACCAAAGAGAACCTAATACTTGACAACGAAGGCTCTGCTGTTGGTCAAGTCAACCAAGACCAATTTCTATTCTAACCAACTTGAAAGCTCCTGCTTGTGTGCCCGTGACATTGCAGTAAAGGGGGTGATTTATACACACTCCATAGCCTAAGTAAAAACCTATCCTTTGTATCTTGCACAAAGATCCAAGAACACTTTCTGAGATTCTATGGAGAACAAGACCAGGAAGATCAAGAACCTGGGGATGAAGCCATGGCTCAAGTGCTAAGAGAATTTCCTGCTATTTTGCAGGACAAACATTTTGTTTCCAGGACTCAGGCTGAACCGCTGACAACTGACTAGAGCTCTGGCTCCAGATGTGATGCTGTCTTCTGGCTTCTGTGGGCACCTACATTTGCATGTACATAAACACACACACACACACACACACACACACACACACACACAACTAAAAATCAAACAACTTGTAACTCTGTAGGAGGGGGGGAAGCTAGACTTTTTAGCCCTTAACTCTATTATATATTTTTTTGCTCCAAGGAGCCTTTTCTAAAATTATTTCCAGCACTGGACCACAGTCATTAAGCTAAAGGACATATTTTAAATGTATTTTTGGTTTCATATTTTATGTCTATGGGTGTTTTATGGCAACCGATGCGTGACCAACCCAGATTGATCCTCTAGAATTGGGCTCCATTATCATAAACCAGGTAACAATTTAATAGATATAAGATCACCATGATTTTTTGCATGTGTAAATAAACATAGGACAACTCTTACAGCCTCTAATGAGAAAGGAACATGGCATGGGAAAAGAAAATACATTATAGTAATTTATTAGTCTATCAATAATGATGGAATAGTCTTTGAACATTCTCAAATGCTCTCTTGTTATTTACACTTAGTGTAAGTAATACACTCCGTGTAGGTACAAATATAAACAGGAATTTTCAATTTACTTTGCTTCAGAGATTCTTAGTTCTACCAAGCAGACTATGGGAAGTAGAAAGCCAATTACGTACAGATTGAAGGACACAGGCGCTCACTCTCCAGGCTCTCTATTCAAACATAGTCCAGTTCATCACACATAAACATTTGACGTTCAAAAGTAAAGATTCACAAAGGTTAAGAACAGATGTGTATTTGTCGAAGAACCTATATTGTAATATAAGAATTTTTAAACGTTAACCCTATATGCCAGAAACTAACAGTAATATCTTAAATGTGATCAGAGGTAATGTTTTATGCTAAAAGTGTTCAGTACAATGTTGTTTTCCCCTACCATGCAAAATCTACAAAGTACTTCATAATGCTTTAGTTGATGCTTTTTTCTGTATACTGTATGATATTCTTCCCTACATGATATTGCCATTTCTCTGGGTGATCCAGTAATGTCATATTTATACATATTTGAAGATCTTGTTTTCCATTGAAAATTGTTCTTTATTTCAAGTAAGTTAACAATTTTATTCATTATGGAATGATTTCATAAAATGATAATTTTATCTTTAATTATAAGTAATCTTTAAAATCATTTTTCTTTTCAGTCTACTTTGGGAACGAGTTAGATGACTAATCAGCTAAGACCACTAGTTGTTTTTCAAGAAGATCCAAGTTCAACTCCCAGAAACTACAGGACATTGCACTACCTGCAATTCCAGTCCCAGGGAATCTGATGCCCTCTTCTGGCCATTGTGGGAAACAGACACTCACATGGTACACAGACACATGTACAGACAAAACACCCAATACACATAAACACTTACAAAGTAATTTTTTAAAAATAAAGCATATTTGCCTAATATTAAGTTCAGCTACTCATTTTTGGTTCATGTATAATCAAAATTTATGTTACTTTTCCCCAAGATTGATTTAGCCAGTTCTCATAGAAATACCACAAACTTGACCTTTAAATTTACTCATAGTTGTTGCGTTTTAACTAGATGTTACATTTCATTTATAATTTATCTTAATTATTGATGTGTTGAATTCACTTTTATCATATTTGTATTTTCACAGTAGCAAATTTTCTGGTCCTTTTTCCCTGGATTTTGTTTGATTGATTTGGATACTATGCTGGTTGGTTTCTTGTCAACTTGACACAAGCATAAATATATCTATGAAGAGGGAATCTTAATTAAGAAAATGGTTCCGAAGACTAGCCTGAAGGCAATTTCTTGATGGATGATTGATGTGGGAAGTTCTAGTCCACTATGGATGGTAACATTCCCTAAGCTACTAGCCCTCGGGTATATAACAAAGCAAGCTGAGCAAGCCAGTAAGCAGCATTACCCTGTGGCCTTTGCTTCATTTCCTGCCTCCAGGTTTCTGCCTTAAGCTCTGAAAAGAGTATGAACGAAGAGTTGTAAGATGAAATGAATCCTTTCTTTTCCAAATTCCTTTTAGCCATGGTGTTTTATCACAGCAATAAAAATCCTAATCAATACAATATCTTGTTTGCTTTATTTGAATTCATATATTCTGTCTAAACTTGTAAGCTATGCTTTTTTCTTTAACAGGTTCTAGAATAAACGTACTTAACATCTGTTCATTCCTCTCATAAACTACCACACTCTTTAGAACATTTTTATTTCAGTAGTTCACAGAGGCACTATACCAATTTCTGGGTTGTAACTTCTGAGATTGATACTAATATGGATTCATTGATATTGTTTAAACTATATTTTACTATCCTTTTTCTTTTAAAGTTTTAGAGTTATATGTGTTCTATTGTGTGTTCTACCTACAGTCATAGAGACTTCAGTATACTAATATTTTTATTACAATGAATATTTATTTAGACCTTTATTCCACTTTTGGTGACAATTTGATTCACAGTATTAATAAAACCTTGACTCATAAGTTAATGGATCTATCTGGCCCATGGGGACGTGGACAGGACACCCACATCACTTACACAGAAATGCTCAGGAAGCCTCAGATGTCTGAGACAGACAGACAGATAAGACATACTAAAGAACTGAGGGATGGAGGAAAAGAAATCATGGAAAAACTTCTTAGAGGATAACAAAGTTGGGCAGTCTGCCCGAAGGGCAGTGAAATTAGAAAGAAAGACAGGAAGCCGGTTAGTGGTGGTGCACGCCTTTAATCCCAGCACTCGAGAGGCAGAGGCAGGCAGATTTCTGAGTTTGAGGCCAGCCTGGTCTACAGAGTGAGTCCCAGGACAGTCAGGGCTACACAGAGAAACTCGAAAAACCAAAATAAAATTAAACAAATAAATAGATAGATAGATAGATAGATAGATAGATAGATAGATAGATAGAAGAGGGGCAGGGCACACAGGTACATGAGTACCTTTCATTCGATTTCACTGGGAGAAAACAATCTCTGGCCTTAAAGCATCACAAGAAAGGTAACAGGGCCACCTGTGAGGCCAGCAAAAGGAAGAAGGGATAAAGAAGCAATGTCTACAGCTATGGACACTACCTACTAAGCCTGTATATTAAACACCAAATACCCATCAGCCATCTTCAATGAGAGAATAGAGACAATAAAAAAGGTGGGGTGGGGTGGGGGTGGAGACATCCTCATGGAGACAGGGGTTGGGGAGGAGGTATGGGATGTGGAACAGTCAGAGGATGAACAGTGCGGGGGGGGGGGAATAAAATCTGGAGTGTAAATAAATAAATAGATTTTTAAAAATAAATAAATAAATTTTAAAAATGAATAAGTAATCTAAAAAAAGAAAATAATAACCACCTCCTGAACAAAAGTTCCATTGTGAATCAANCACTACTGCTTTTTATATGAATAAGAATGGACACACTGTCACTGAATCAGAGCTTTGCCCTCTATACCTCAGTTCTTACTAAATGAAGAGCCAAGATGACTGCCAATTGGCAGAGAATTGTTGAATAGACTATGCTAGCAAGGGCAGAGTGAGCAATGGCTTTAGATCAGATCCTCAAGTAGACCAAATCACAACTATAGACACCTGCAGTTTCTGTGAAAGGCTCAGTGTGGGGCAGAGGTGGGCAGGCTTGGCTTGTGATTCTCCTGAATGACTGTGATAGTAGCCACCCTTTCTGATGCTGGGAGGGGCATCTGTGGACTGCAGTCTGAGATGATGTCTGTTCAGCTTTCCTGACATCTCTTGAGCTGCTGCCCCTGTGCCTCGGGTCAGGGAAGATGGTGGGCGTTTTGGTTTGGAAACAATCCAATAGAATCAGAGGTTCTCACATGCCACCTAGGATAATAAATTATAACTTTATGAGCCTTAGATTTCTCACGTAGAGTACAGTCACAGTATGTATTTTACTATATCATTACAAGAGTTAAGATTTCAAGAGCTATATAAATCACCAAAAAAAAAAAAAAAATCTATGGGGTCGAGCAGAAGGCTCAGTGGATACAAATCCCCTAGACTCATTTTTCATTTCTCTATGCTCAGGTGTAGTGCTGTTTGGGAGGAGGGGTAAACGTTTCTCTTAAATTAAACTCAAAGCAACCTGATTTTTTTTTTCTAAATTTACAATGTTATTTTGAATGATACAACAGAATTTTAACAGCATTCATTTAAATGAACCAGCTTTGTTATTTAAAGGAAATCATGAATCCTATTAAAGTCAGAGCTTTTGTTTCTTGTAAAGTGCTGACAAGTCAGATACAATATTTTCCACATGTGTCCCCATGGTGTGGATTGTAGATGTCCTGGCACAGAGTACCATAAGAACCACAGTTGTGCCTACAGGTTGAAGCACATAAAAACAATTGATGTGTGGAATCAGAGTTAATGGTGCTTAGAAGTTCAAAAACACACAACAGGGTTGGGCTAAGTCCTTTGAGAAAACTGCAGGTGTCTGTAAAATTCTTCCCTGGGAACAGTAAAAGCAATGAATACAGATATGTTGTTCTTGGTGTGTCCTGGGGGATTTACTCTCTCGGGTTCGTGTCCCTGAACAGATTCCAAACACGCAAAAGACCAGAGCAATTGTGCTTAAATATCACTTCTGCGAATCCAGGAAAGCTGAAAAAGACGTGGAAGTCGAAGGCACCATATCCACATCAATGCAGGCTCACCATTTTGCCAATATGAAGAAAGCTGAAAAGCAGCCAAAACAGAAATTCACATTTTGAACTCAGGATTCAGAGAAAAGGTGAATGAAACATCTGTCTTTGAAACAAGTCAGATGACCTAAATAGATAAGCTCATCCACTAGTGTGTACTTGAGGTAAATTCATTTTATGCCCTACTGTGTGTCTATGTGTGCAGGGAAAGAGCAACAATAAAACAAAACAATAAAAAATATATATAACTGCTTCTAAAAGTACACTGAGGAGTAACAAATTCATCTTGCTCACGAAGTTGTACTGTGGCCCAGCTGTACTGTGGCCCAGCTGTACTGTGGCCCAGCTGAACTGTGACCCAGCTTTATCATGGCCCAGCTGTACCATGACCCAGCTTTACGGTGGCCCAGCTTTAGCTTCCCTTTTGAGATGAAAACAGAAAGGCACACTAAGGAAGTATTTGGAAAGGTTATAAAAAAAAAAAATAAAAATCCAAAAAACTGGCATGACCCTACTAAGAATCCAGTTTTAGAACTACCCTGGATTCAATGTCAGCCATGACTCCACTAAATGACACTGTGGAACCGTGGCTACACTTCTTCACAGGTAACCTGAATATTTAACTAGTTGACCTGCCATACATTTCCCTATATCACAGAACAATGCCAAACTGGTATCCTAGTATTATTATAATTATTATTAATTTCTCATTCTCAAGTATATCTTGGATTGAAATAGGATGGTTCACCCTGACCCTCGTAGCTTAGTAATAGTTCTATTGTTGTGAAGAGGCACCATGAACAGCAGCAAATCATTAAAAAAAATTTAATTGAGGGCTTGCTTACAGAGAGGACAATCTATTATCATGGCAGCAGCATGGGGGCATTCATTTTGCTGAAAGCAACAGCTGGGAATTTTATATACTTATCCACAGTCAGGCAGAGACAGAGACAGAGAGACAGAGAGACAGAGACAGAGACAGAAGGAGAGATACAGACAGAGAAAAAGACAGAGGCACAAAAACACATAGACAGAGACAGAAAGACAGACACTGAGCCAGACAATAGGTTTGTCACCTCAAATCCCACTCTGAGTGACACACTTCATCCAACAAGGCCATACCTCCTGATTCTTTTCAAACCTGAATTGGGAACTGATCACTCAAATGTATGAGCCTACAGAGGCCATTATCCTTCCAACCATGACACCTTAGCATTCCAGTCTAAAACGCTGTGAATTCTTATGTCGTGTTCACCTTTTACTTCAAGTGTTCGTGCAAAGCAGAGAAGTTTTAGTAGAAGTCTTAGCAGAGAAGTTTCCGCTGCTGCATGCTCATTCCTCTTGGTAAGACGGAGTAAGTTAGAGTAACATCTTGTCAGTCAGAACACTGTAGCTCCATTTCTGGAAGTCTAGGAAAACATCTGTCTTACAAGATCACACTCTGGGGAATGCTATGCACTTGTTCGTCTGATGAAATAAAATAGTGCTACCCATGTACTTTCCTATGTGTGATTTATGTCAGTGTGTGTCCAATGGCCTTTCATAGATGATGGATTGTAATGATGAACTTCTCAATTCCTAGATGTACCTCACTTCCTATTTACATTCTGACTCACATATTTCACAAAGTTCAGGATTTGTAGAAGTTAATACTCACTGAAAAAGAAATGTGTATACACTAAATTTTTGGTTAAGATTTTCAAGGTTGTATCAAGCTTTAAATATATATATGTATATATAAATATATATATGTATATATAAATATATATATGTATGTATATATTTCAGGCATATATATATATATATATATATATATATATATATATATATGCCTGAAATTAATTTTATATTTGTCTCCACGTTATAGGGCATAATGATTACTACATATGTTCTAATGCATTAATGTGCCAACAAATGTCAATAATGTAAATCTGTCATAAAACTCAAACTTACCAATTAAAAACTATTGCAGTTTAGGTTCAGCCAAGCAAATCTGTTTCTTGTTCCTAGGCCCACTGTTGACATTCCTCCTTGAAAATTCAGAGGTCCTCCTTTCTTTCTCCATTTCTTTGGCAGCCCTGAAAATGTTCTGGGTCACCCAAGGCTCTGTCCAGGCCTCCATCCTTCCTTAGCAAGCCATGTCTGGCTTGCTTTTATCTAAAGTTTCTAGGAATTTATAGGTATGAAAGATGCATTTGACAAAGCTGAACTTTAAACATTAATGCAATATGTGTTTGGGGACATCTACAGGCTGTGTTCTGCAATCAAAAAAATAATCAAACCATAAAGAAAATAAGGATTTTTTTTTAAATAAACAAGTACAGAAACAATGTGTTACCACATGGTTCTCCTATCAGAAACACTAATGAACCTTCTTCTGACTAGAGGCAGATAACACCAAACCCATGGGAAGTGATGAAGAATAGTATTGTGGGTATAACTACATAGGTTTTATATAAACATACAATGTAAAATTACTATATATAAAACTTCCATATAGTTATATAAGTCATACAATATGGTTGTAACATATATAGAGAATATATTACAACACGGAATTGCTTAGAGCAAAAAGAGAGGTGTACCTAAGGTGGGCTTTCTGACCAATCAAGGCCATCTCACACCCTTGTCAGATTTTACATTTTCATCTCTTCTTTGCTAATTAATCTTAACACTTGCTATCATTACAAAAGAAGATAATCCCAGTTCTATTAATCATTCCCATAAATCCATACACACTGGTCTATAGCATACAACTATCAAAATTATTTTCTGTGGTGATCATAACACCTACCACCTGAATGCTTCAAAAAATTTTAAGGGACAGATGTTCATTCTTCTCACATGTTATTCATAGTTTTATCAATTGCATTTAATATTGTAATATGAAAATACTTTAGAAAGTCTGAAAATAAGAGGATAGAGTTGGGTGTGCCGGCACAGCCTGTAATCCCAGCACTCTGGGTGCTAAGGCAGAGGGACCGCCAGTTCGAAGGCAGCCTGGCCCACATGGTAAGTCCTTGTCTCAAAGACAAAAGCAAAACTGAGAAAACACAGAAAAATGAAACTGATGTTTTCATGTGAATTTGATTACATTAATAATACTCATTTCAATGCGTCAAGTTTATAAATATTATGTGATCCATTTCGTGAACATAGATATGCACCAGACCTAAGATCTAAAAGATCTAAGCCTTTTCTAACATATAAACTTATCACCACAGTTCTAGAGGCTAACACTTTCACAGACAAGAAAACTGTAGGAAAGGAAGTAAGAATGACTGCACATATTTCTCACTCTATGTGCTATGGAGAAGGGACTCCATGCCTGGACCAACTCAGAGACATTGTTCTTCAGCTACCTGCTTCCTCAACTGTACATGAGTGATTTCCATTTTCCTAACACCAAATACATACCTTCGGGAGGTATGTTTAACTCCTTATTTTCACTGTTCGTTATCCAGATGTAGATTTGGTCTAATACTATTTATATTATGGTAATTTGGTCCCCCAAATTACACAGGAATCTGAACATCTGCACATAAGACACTGAGGGACCAGTTAGTTTTGATTGTAAATAAAGTCGCTGATGGCCAATGGCTTGGCAGGGAGACAGAGGCAGGACATTAGGATTCCCAGACAAGGGACTGAGGAAGGAGCAGGAAGGAGCAGGAAGGGAGATAGACACCGCCGTGTGGGGGAAGGAGTCGCTGCCCCACCTGAGAAGGCAGGGCAGAGAGATAGCCAACATGTAAAAGCCGGGGGAGCACAGCCCCTGGTGGCTCTCCCAACTGTGTCTAGGGCAATAACGATGTCCTAGACTTTAGTAAGAAATAACTCAGCAATATCAGAGAGGAGGTGTTGGCCACATGGAGGTTTGGAAATGGCCCAGCCATTGAGCTATGTAAGGCTGCATGTGTCATCTGTCTTTCATTCCAGAACCCAGAACATTTGAGCAGGTAGCAAGGAACATGCTCCCACTGCCAGGTTGATTTAAGTAGTGGTAGTTGGCTTCTGCAACATCCAGAGACATTTAGAAAGAAAGCAATGAATAGAGAAATAATTTAACGTACAAATATACTTTAATTGACCTCAGCAGCCATAGATACAATACACTTTTATCACAAAGACCATTTGCAATATTGATATATGTGGTAAGATCTGCCGGAATGATGAGAGAGTAGAGTTCCAAGTAAAATACAGTGAGATCTTTCTCTGTGTACATAATGGTGCATTCTAGAAAAGTCACTTGATATGAAAATATATTATTAAAATAAAATATAATCTATGCAACCAAAGGATAATTTGTTCTTTCCTTCAAATGAGTGTGGGTTATGTTGAGGACACCACTGGATTACTTCCTTCTGCAAATACCCCCAACATCTGGCTCTGATCACAGAACCTCTGGCAAAGGTTCTGTCACCTATAACAAGGACCCCAGGTTTCTGCTGCAGAGACACAGATGTTCAACTCTCTAGAGTTCACCCTAACCTGCTTGCAGTACTGCTGTTCTGAGTTGTGGAGGAACCTTGACAAGGGAAATTAAGAAAGCGTCATCACATCGGGGCTCTCCTTACCACCTCTTTGTTGGTGTGCACGGGCAAAGTGTGTGGAATGCATGGGCCAGACATACTTCTTACAGGATGCCAGCTTGTCAACACCATCTCCAACCCTGCAAAGACATCTCCTGACAGGAACAAAGATGCCCAGACAGTTCTTGTGTGCAAGGAGGGCAAGGGCAGGCTACATGTTTCCGCATCCTAGCTGTTGCCAAGGGTATAATGTACCGACTTGTTGCCTGTGCTCTGTGTTCTGGTATTAACAAGACCACCCAGACTTGCTGGTATTACTACCCTATGCTGTCTTGATGTCCCTAGCCCTTTAGGGACTATGGTAAAATGTAGCAGCAACAGGACACTCTGTGCATTAAGAACCCTGTGCTACTCTTTTGTATCCTATCTGAGGTCTCAGGGGAAGGAACAGCACCTGTGGCAGTGAAGTTCAATAAGCGCTCACTTCTAAATTCAGACAGATGTGTTAGTGAGAGAGAGGACAGGCCAAATAATGCCCATCCTATAAAGTTGGGGTCCCGAGAGGAACAGGATCTGCTCATACAGTGCTTGAGTTCTACTCGGCATTTTGTTGGTTACAATCTAGATTTTGGAAGTGAGCAATGTTTACCAAGTTGTCTTGCAAATTATTTTTTTACTAAAGTTGCTTGTTTTTAAATGGCTAATTCGGAACTGAGCATCGAGGCTCTCACCTGTAGCCTCAGCATTCGGGAAGCAGAAACAGGAAGAGAGCCTGTTAAGCCTCAGGCCAGCCAACAACAGCCTAGCGCATCTGTCTCCAGAGAGGCTTCATCCAGCAGCTGATAGAAACAGATAGAGAGATCCACAGCAAATCTCAGGCAGAGCGTGGGCTATCTTGTGGAAGAGTAGGGGATAGAACTGAGCAAGCTGGAGGGCTCAAAGACTCCACAAGACTTCCAGAGTCTACTAACCTGGGCTCATGGAGGCTCACTGAGACTGAACCGCCAACCAAAGGGCATGCAGGGGCTGGACCTCGCGCCCCTCGCCCCCACACATTTGTACCATATGTGCAGCTTAATCTTCATATATGTCTCCTAACAATTGAAGCAGGGGCTATCTTTGGCTCTGTTGCTTGACATTGGATCCCCTTCTTCTTCCTGGACTGCATGATTGGACCTCAGTAAGAGAGGAGGTGCTTAGTCCTGCTGTGACTGGATTTCCCATGGTGCAGTGGTACCTAAGCCGGGGCTTCCCTTTCTCTGATGAGAAGGGGAGAAGGTAATGAGGGGAGGGATTCATAAGGGCAGGGCTAGGAGGAGAGGAGGAGAGGGAGAGGTTCTGCTAAAATGTAATCTGAATAAAAGAATGAATTATGGAAATTAAAAACAACAATGAGAAGGAGCCCACCCTTCACAGACCCACATTGCTAAGGCATACAGACCCTTCAGGAGGCTTGCATAAGCCTGGAGTTAGTCCTTCATCTACCCCTAAGCTGCTTTGTCTTATATGCTTTATATGTTTCCTAGATTTTCTTGTTATTTAATAAGGAATAATAAATTCATTTGCTTCCAAGAGGAGCACATAAAAGAGCAGTTTGACCTAATAAAAAGGGAATAAATGCCCTGGTATTTTTAACATTCTGTAGCAAACATCATAGGCAGAGCCAGGAGTTTACTGATAACATAGACTCTCACAGAAATAATGCCTAAGCCAGTTACAAGAAGAAAGAAATCTAAGGGTTGAAAGGGGAGGTGTTGAGGTGAGAAAAGCAGGCTTCCAACAGAGTATTAAATTTAAATGTCTAAAGTCAAGAGAACTTGCCACCAACTTAGCTCTGCAGGGGACAGGACTGAAGTGATGCATAACACACCCAGACATTTAGAAGAAACAAGATCTTACTGAGTTATTCTGTGCCATTCTAAAGAGGCTGGAGCTTAGCAGGAATGCCACTGTGTCCACAGTAAGTGGTTTCTTATGAGATTTGCAATTGAGAATGATCATTTTGATCGGTTATGGAAAATAGGATAAATACAGGCAATGTTGAGGAGTCATGGAGAGCAGTAACACAGACTTGGGGAGTAAACACACACACACACACACACACACACACACACACACTTCTCTGGCATAAAGACTGCCTCTTTAGCAAGTGGTGCTGTGAAAATTGGGTATCAATGTGTAGACAAGTGATGTTGAATCCTACACCTCTCCTTGTACAAAAATCACCTCCCAGTGAATTGAAGACCTAAGAATAAGACCCCAAAAATATTTCATGATCCAGGCTCTGCAGAGGGCCTTCTTCAAAGGCCTCCCAGTGCTCAGGAAGTAATACAAAGAACTGACAAATGGGATTACATGTAATTAAAACAAACAAACAAAAAAAAATCTGTACAGCAAAGCAAACAATCTCCAGAGTGAAGAGAGAGCATCGGAAAGGGAGTGGGACCTGCGGGCTCTACATCGGACAGAGGATCGATACCTAAGATGTATACAGAGCCAAACCTATGTATACATATCAAAACCCAAGACACTCGATCAATAAAGTTACCATGAAATCAGCAGAAAGGTTTTAAAAGATGAAATTCAAATATCCAGCAATCATGAAAAAGGTTCAACATCCTCAGCAGCCAGAATTTTAATGAAAATGAAAATACTAAATGTATGAATGTTGTTTTTGTGTCTTTTGTTGTTGTGTAACTTGAAGTCAGGTATGCTGATGCTTCATATATATATATATATATATATATATATATATATATATATATATATATA
>NC_034606.1:8748454-8758421 GCF_900095145.1 Mus pahari | reverse complement strand
CACACACACACACACACAAACTCTGGCTTGCTTCTGTGCTTCCCCATGAATTTTAAGAGTTTTAATATCTATTTCTGTCAGAATGGTTACCATTGGAAGAAAACTTGATCCCCATTCCCATTCCCTTCCTTACCCCCTCTTACACCCAGTTCCTTCTTTCTATCTACCTCCAGTGACTATTTTGTTGCCCCTTCTGAGTGAGATTTAAGCATCCTCCCTTGGGACCTCTTCATTACGTAGCTTCTTTGGGTCTGTGGATGGTAGCCTGGTTATTCCGTACTTGACTATGGCTAATGTCGACTTGTGAGTGCAACCATACGTGTCTTTCTGGCTCTGTGTTACCTCACTCAGGATGATATGCTCAAGGTCCATCCATTTGCCTGCAAATTTCGTGATGTCTTTGTATTTAATTGTTGAGAAGTATTCCATTGTGTAGATGCACCACATTTTCTTCATCCATTCTTCCTTCAGTTGAGGGACATCTAGGCTGTTTCTAGTTTCTGACTATTATGAACAAAGCTGCTATGAACATAGTTGTGGTTTACTGGGGCATCTTTTGGGTATATGCTCAGGAGTTTTATAGCTGGGCCTTGGGGTAGAACTATTGCCAATTTTCCGAGAAACTACCAAATTGATTTCCAAAGTGGCTGTACAGGTTTGCACTGCCACCAGCAATGGAGAATTCCCCATGTTCCACATCCTCACCAGCATATGCTAACACTTGATTATTATTTTTTTTTATCTTAGCCATTCTAAGGGGTATAAGATAAACTTTCTGAGTCATTTCAATTTGCATTTCCCTGATGTTTAAGGACACTGAACATTTCTTGGCCATTAGTGATTACTCTGCTAAGAATTCTTTTACCTCCATGCCCCACTTTTTAATTGGGTTATTCGGTTTGTCTGATTTATTGAGTTCTTCATATATTTTAGATATTAGTACTCTGTCAGATAGAGGGTTGCTGAAGATCTTTCCCATTCTGTAGGCTTCTATTTTGTCCTTAGTCTTACAAATCTTTCCCATTTCATCAAGTCCCATCTATTAATTACTGGTTTTAGAGCCTGAGCTGTTGGTGTTCTATTCAGAAATTTGTCTCCTGTGCCAATATGTTCAAGACAGTTCCCTACTTTCTCTTCTATTAGGTTCAGTGTATCCAGTTTTATATTGAGGTTTTTGATCCACTTGGATTTGAATTTTGTTCAGGGTGACAAATATGGATCTATTTGTGTTATTCTATATGCAAACACCCAGTTAGACTAACACCATTTATTGAAGATGCTTTCGTTTTTCCGTTGTATGGCTTTGGTTTCTTTGTCAAAGATCAAGATCTCTTGCATGTGGGGGGTTATTTATTGGTCTCTGATTCTATTTTATTGATCAACCTGTCTATCTTTGTGCCAATAACATGAAGTTTTTATTACTATTGCTCTGTAGTATGTCTTGAAATCTGGGATGGTTATGTCTCCAGAAGTTCTTTTATCATACAGGATTGTTTTAGTTATCCTGGTGATCAAGTGTGGGAAGAGTGGATGTAGACGAAGGCTGGGGATGAGAATGGCAATCGATGGGAGGACTCTGTGGAAGTAGCTGGAGACCTAGGACAGGGGAGGCTCCATGGAGACCTAGGACAGGGGAGGCTCCAGGGAGACCTAGGACAGGGGAGGCTCCAGGGAGACCTAGGACAGGGGAGGCTCCAGGGAGACCTAGGACAGGGGAGGCTCCATGGAGACCTAGGACAGGGGAGGCTCCAGGGAGACCTAGGACAGGGGAGGTGCCAGGGAGCCTCTGGGAGTAACCCTAGCTGAGACTTTGACTAGTAGGGGATATGGAGAGTGAAGTGGCTGCCCCCTGTCACCAGGCAGAACTTCCAATGGAGGGGGAATATCAACCCACTCACAAAATCTTCAACCCAACATTTGTCCTGCCTAATATGTGCAGGGATAAAAATGGAGAAGACATTGAAGGAATGGACAACCAATTACTGGTCCAACTTAAGATGTAGCTCCATATAAAAGAGATAACCCCTGACACTATTAATGGTACTCTACTATGCTTGCAGACAGGATCCTAACATAGCTGTTCTCTGAGAGAACTCATCCAGCAGTGGATGGAAACAGATGCAGAAACCCATAGTCAAACATCAGGGGGTACTTGGGGAGTCTTGTGGAAGAATGGGGGATAGAATTGAGCCAGTAAGAGGGGTCAAGGATATTACAAGAAACCTTTAGAGTCAACTAACCTGGGACCATGATGGCTTACTGAGACTGAACCAACAACCAAAGAGCATGCAAGGGCTGGACCTAGGCCCCTACACATTCATAACAGATGTGTAGCTTGGTCTTCATGCGGGTCCCCCTAACAACTGGAGCAGAGGCTGTCTCTGGCTCTGTTGCCTGCAACTGGGTCCCATTCCTCTAACCAGGCCACCTGGTTGGGCCTGGGTGAGCAGAGGTGCTTAGACCTGCTGGAACTTTGTGTCCCAGGGTGGGGTAGTACCCAAAAGGGCTTCCCCTTCTCTTTAGAGAGGTAGAGGGGGAAATGGGAGGAGGGATTTGTAAGAGCAAGACTCTGAAGAGAGGAAGAAAGGGGGTCAAGATCAGGATGTAATGTGAAGCAAGCAAGCAAGAAACAAACAAACAAACAAACAAAGCGAAGAAAAGAAAATGAAAGGGAAGGAAAAAAATGAAAGAAGGGGAAAAAAGAAAACATTTAACGAATGGTGGCAGGAATGTGGTGGAGGAGAGTCTTTACACAGTGCCAGGGCAATGTGCGTTGATCTGGCGGCTACTAAACTCTGCAGCTCCCTAGTAAAGAGAAATATCACATAGAGTCAACACACCACAGAGACACGTGTTTATTGCAGCAGTATGCACAATAATCAAGTTCTGGGATTAGCATAGGTGTCAGTCTGCACATAGACAAAGAAAATATTACATATATACACAATAGAATTTAACTTTAGCTATAAAAAACAAAATGATATTATCAATGTCATCGGAGAACGTATTAAGGAAAATAGTTCAAAGAACTCAAACTGAGAGAGACAAATATGTTTCCCTTCATTTGTGGATTCATGTGCTACGTGTAATATTTAAAACAACAACTCACGCTAACACTGGCATGGCACTGGCCGGCAGACTGTCTGTCCCAGCCCGGCACAAAGCCTGAGACTGCATGTTTCCCCTTGCCAAGGCTTCTCCTACCAATGCTGGCTGCCTCTCCAGAGCTCCTAAATCTCTCTCTCTCAAAATGGAAAACACCAGGCAATCTTAGTTTAGAATCAACAGATGACACAATCGATGGACGCAGAATCAATCATCCTAAATTCATCAACTATTCTATGTTAGAAATCTTCCGTGGTGGATCCTGGTGAATTCCCCCACCCGATCTAACTCCCCAGCATACATCTTGCCTGCCCTGCTCCTGCCTCTCCATCCAAAAGGGTTCATCCCTTCCCTGCAGTCCCTCTTCCTTTCTCAGACCCAAAAGGCCCGCCTCCTCCTCACCCAGAGATTGGATTCTTGCCATCCTTATTACTCAATCAATCAATTAGGGAAAAATTCTACTACACATATGAATGTTCATTATACATGTGGTATGTTTGTGTGTGTGTGTGTGTGTGTGTGTATGTGTGTGTGGTGTCTACAAGTGTGTGTGTGGTTGTATGTGTCTGTGTGTGTGTGTGTGTGTGTCTGCATGTGTGTGTGATATGTACGTGTGTGTGTGTGTGTGTGAGGTTGATTGTGTGTGTCTACATGTGTGTGTGTCTGTGTGCCTATGTGATAACATGTAAGTACAGGAAAGACTAATTTTACCTCAGGTAATGAGGTAAAATATGGGTAAATATGTCTCAGTTAGGATTTGTCTTGCTGTGGTAAAACACCATAACCAAACCGACTTGAATAGGGATGGGTTTATGTCATCTTACAGCGTATGAGTCCATCACTGAGGAAAGTCAGAGCAAGAACTCAAGTTGGGAACCTGGCATCAAGAACTGATGCAGAGGCATGGAGGAGTGTTGTTTATGGATTTGTTCCTCATGGCTTGCTCAACCTGGTTTCTTATATCATGCAGGACCATGCTGATGAATGGGAGGACCTGCATCAAACATCAATCAAGAATATGCACACCACAGGCTTGTCCACAGGTCAATCTGGTGGGGGCATTTTCTCAATTAACATCCCCTCTTCCAAAATGACTGTAGCCTTTATCAAGTTGATATAAAAACTATCCAGTGTAAGATGAAAAGTGAAAGGATACAGTATGAGGGTGAATGTGGTTAAAGAAATGATATATTTTTATGAAAACATTTATGAAATCCATCACTACTGTGGTGGTTTGTAAATGCTTGACCTAAGAAGTGGCACTATTAGAAGCTGTGGCCCTGTTGGAGTAGGTGTGTCACTGTGGATGTGGGCTTTAAACCCTCATCCTAGCTGCCTAGATTCCACTAGCAGCCTTCAGATGAAGATGTAGAACTCTCAGCTCCTCCTGCACCACGCCTGCCTGGATGCTGCCATGTTCCCACCTTGATGATATTTGACCGAACCTCTGAACTTGGAAGCCAGTCCCAATTAAATGTTGTTCCAATATAAGTTTTGCCTGGGTCTGTTCACAGCAGTAAAACCCCAACTAAGACAACCACTCACAATGAATATGTTCCAAGGAAATTTAAAAAACTAAAACTAATAATAATAATAATAATAAATAATAATAATAATAATAATAATAATAAAGAAAACTTGTGCACAAGAGAAAAAGTAACTTAATCTCAAATCCACATCACTAAAGGAAAAAAGCTAGAATCAAATTCCCCAGGTTTGCCTGGTCAGCCGGGCCCTCACAGATGTCTACCCAGCTTCTAGGTGTTACATTAATTAGAGCTCAGGTACTAAATGTGGCACAATGTTTGGCACAGGGTGATTGCTCAAAAATGATCCTTGTTCCTCATGCTGGTGAAGGCAGTCATCAGATGAAACCTTCCCTAACATTTAACTTTCGCTGCACAAAAAGCTGGGCAAATTAGGATATTAAAGTGACTTCTCTGATCGTAGCATAACATGCATCAGCAGACAAGTTAATTTCAGTGTCTTGAAGCTTAATATCCTAATCTGCAAATGTAGAAGTAAGATCTACCTTGACAATTAATCCAAATATTATATGATATGACATGGAAAAAAATAATGTATGAAGGGCCCTCTGCTCACAATATCCTCAAGGCGGCATAGGAGCCAGGGGTTTCCAAGTCTGCAGTTTAGAAATGAGATCAAGATGAGAGTTGTAAACTGAATCTTGTACACAGATGACGACCAGCATATAATTGAGAATCGGGGGGGGAGGATGAAAACAGGGTGTCTGTGGAAGTGTCTGATTTAAAGAAAGGTGGGGGGAGGGAGATACAAGGAGGAAAACAGGACCAAGCGTTAAAGTGTATCAAGCACTAAAGGTTCAGAGAAGTGGAACATCATCACATGATAGACGGGCACAGAGTTAGATCTGGGGAGAAGCCAAGGAACGATGCCAACTGTGGAAACTCAGAGGTGGCATCTTACAAGAGCAGACCACCAAGCAGTGAAGCAAACTCGCAGGAGCCTGTACTGAAGACCAAACACTTCTGCACGTGTGAATCACTATTAGAGGATTTTTTTTTTTGAGGGTGTGTGTCGATTTTTTTTATTTATTGTTAGTAGAGGGGGCTTTGTTCTGTTTTTGAAAGAATTTTACATGATAACCGCCAGTTGTGCCAGCACCATTTGTTGAGGATCCATCCCATCATCAGCCACCAAACCCAGANACTATTGCACATGCCAGCAAGATTCTGCTGAAGGGACCCTGATATTGCGGCCTCTTGTGAGGCTATGCCAGTGCNNGNCAAACACAGAAGTGGATGCTCACANNCAGCTATTGGNTGGAACACAGGGNCNCCAATGGAGGAGCTAGAGAAAGTACCCAAGGNNCTNNAGGGGGCTGCAACCCTGTAGGTGGAACAACAATATGAACTAACCAGTACCCCCTGAGCTCGTGTCTCTGGCTGCATGTGTAGCAGAAGATGGCCTAATCGGCCATCATTGGGAAGAGAGGCCCCTTGGTCTTGCAAACTTTATATGACCCAGCACAGGAGAACACCAAGCCAAGAAGCGGGAGTGGGTAGGTAGGGGAGCAGGGGCAGGGGGAGGGTATAGGGAACTTTCGGGATAGCATTTGAAATGTAAATAAAGAAAATATCTAATTTAAAAAATGGGAAAAAATAAAAAAATAAAATAAAATAAAAATAAAAAGGAAAGAATTTTAAATTACTTGTTACACATTTACTAATAATCATGTAAACAATGCAATGTTCATTTATGTTGGCTTAAAATTTTTCGTATTTTCACCTGTACCAATGCCAACCTCCTTGTGTGTGTGTGTGTGTGTGTGTGTGTGTGTGTGTGTATGTGTGTGTGTGTGTACTTACATGTGCTTACAGGGTATCTTTTTTTTTTCACATAATAATTTTCCTGTATTTTGCTGATAACCCAAAGAAGACAGTTCATAAAGATTGAACATTTTCAATATTTTGGAAATCTGAGTATTCAATATAGTTTCAAACATCCATGCCCACACTAAATGTTTCCATTCTTCAGACCGCAATCTTCCGTACTGACTATTCCTGTGTCTGTTCTCTTGTCGCTAAATGGAGAACTCTTTTTGCAGCAAGTGGTTTCCACAAAAACACGCAAACATCATCCATGAGAACCCAGGGTCTGCTTGGTCCTTCATGCCCACAGCCCATTAAAGACGACCTGGGATCCACCAGTCATTCTCCCATTGGAACTGGGTGCGTTCACTTCTCGGTGGGTAACGCACCCGATGAGAACCCTCTCCTCTTCCTCTGCAGGAGAGGCAGCAGCTTAAATCAGTGCAAAGCTTCTCTATGGAAATTCCAGAGCTCAACTGCCTGACTTCGGTTGGTAGTATTAGCATGTAGAAGTTTTGTCATCCGTGTAAATGCTTCTCTGGAACTATGGTAGAAATTATATTTTATAAGCTTCATTTTTTTCTTGTCTCTAAATGGTAAAGGCTTTTATTTTCCTCTTACAGGGTTGTGAGGATAAAGTGAATTATAAGATGCAAGCACCTGGAACAACTCCTACTGCATAGTTAGTGTTCTGTGGCATGCTTGCTGCTTTTCCTAACCGTCAGCTCACAAATGGATTGTATACAGATTTGAAGGCTCAACATTCCTTTGTGTCTCATGTATTCAACTGAAATCCAACAGAGAAACTGAAATAGAAAGACACGAAGTGAAAAGACAGTCTCCAAGTGTTTGATGTTCATGCCACCCTGAAGAAAGGGCTATGAAGAATAAAGTCCTCTGGATGTGCTGAGAGCCGTCAGAGACGTCATCGGTCTCATAATTTTATGAATTCCTGGATGTATATTTATGCCTGTTAAAACTCTCACATCAAAATGTGATCACGATGATAAAAGGATTCTTATTATGTGGCTAGCAGTGGACAACAATAAAAAGCATCAGCGCTGTGTTTTGGAATTTGAGACATCAGGAAGTCGAATGAAGTACATGCAAGGGAAAGGTGAAATATATCGCGGACACAGGAAAGCTTACAGGCCGTGTAGCTGCAAGACCGGAAATGGGTATAGCAGTCCATAGAAAAATGCCCATGATACTTCACAACCACACAAGAAAAAGAAAATAGTCAATGAAAGGACAAAAGTGCCCTGGCTCGCTGGGCACGCACGCCTTTAATCCCAGCACTTGGGAGGCAGAGGCAGGCGGATTTCTGAGTTCAAGGCCAGTCTGGTCTACAGAGTTCCAGGACAGCCAGGGCTATACAGAGAAACCCTGTCTCAAAAAAACAAACAAACAAACAAACAAAAACGTGCCCTGGCCCAGATCACAAAGGACACTGAAGGGCAGAGTGTAGGCGTTGCCTGGTTCAGGACTCCAGTACTCACAGGGTGCTGTGAACTGAATGCCAGGTAACACGGAGCTTCAAAGTTCCGGTCTATCAACACCAGGGGAGAGAACGGCTCTGCCCTCGGCTCATGGAAATGATTCCTTGTGGAAAGACGTGAGGGAGTAATAGGAGTTTGTGTTGAGACAAATGATAAGAATAAGGGAGAAATATATTTGTAGGGGCCTCAAACACAGTGTTTCTCCTCCTGATCATGCTCTTTGATGACACATGGTAAAAAGGCCATGGGCAGTGCAGATGTCTGCCATGTTCAAGCAGCTATGAGAAATAGTTTTGAGAAATATCCTTCACTACATCTTTATTGTCAATACCTCTCTTTGTCTATACCTAATTATGGATTTTAGGAAAACTAAAACTCTTTTAATGAAATGGAACTTGACCTGTGGATGCTAAAAGAATGAAAACTCCAGTTCTTCATATCCTTTCACTCCAAGATGGAGTTTCCTGGCCATTTTGTTTACCGTTGTTTCAATAATGGTAATATTTCAAGTGAAAACTCCTTTCTCATCTAAATCATCTAGGCATTTGTTTCAGTTCTGTCCACTTGGGTAACTCTGCTTGGCATCACAGAGAATGAGGTGCAGTTCTCACAGTGTCCGCACGGTGGCAGGCAGGGACTTAGTCTGCCTTTCACAGCCGCTCCCTTTATTCAGTGAAGCAACAAATCGGTTTTTGCGTGCCAAAGGTTATACTGGGTTCTGAGGGTCAGCATTACCTAGTTCTTACGTGTACCTAAATGCATTTTTTTTCTGGGTGATTTTGTGGGGAGAAATTTTTGTTGTAGTTTTATTTGCTTGTGAGGAAAGTCAGTGATTTTTTTTTAACAGTATACAAATACAATTAAACAGTGTCCCAGAGGCTGTAATTAAAAATTATGGTAATAATGCAACATGTAAACGTAGTCAAAATATTAGAAATATTGGAGATGACTACCAAACTGTTTAAATCCTACCAAAATTACCACATACCAAAAGTAAATCTGACAACGGAGTCCAAAATCAAGGGTCTTTCACTTTGAAAAAAAAATTCCTTTGGAATTTAATTTGTTTATAATAATAAAATTGATATGTGTGTGTGTGTGTGTGTGTGTGTGTGTGTGTGTGTGTGTGTACATACATATATACTTGTGGAGGGAGAGAGAGAGAGAGAGAGAGAGAGAGAGAGAGAGAAAGGAGGAGGAGGAGGAGGAGGAGGAAATAAATCTCCACTATATTACAAAGTTAAATAGAACTACAATTTAAAACAAATGACATCTGAAAGGGCAAGTGTTGGCAAAGGAAAAGAAATTCCTCTCTCAGAATTTTAAAATTTTAATGTAGTAATTTTTCTTTCCAGTGTGTTAATAATAGGTTCAAACAGTATTGGAATCACTGAAAATTCTGTGTAATATAGTCCTTTTTCCCATTAATATATTCATATTTTTGGTTTCTACATCCTACAACACTGCAAACTCATTATTAAAATTAATATCAAAAAGAAGATTTAAGAATCATATGCAAGGTTAATGAAGGCTAAAATAGTACGCTACAATGCAAGACTGTGTCATAGAGGCAGTGTTGGTATAAAAAGAAACTGACAGTTATTGGTATGAAGGTCTATTTATCGGTTTTGACAAATGAGCCCTTCTACAGGGCATGTTAGTGATACAGGGGAGCTAACTGGTATTACAAAGGAAGTTTTCATTCACAGCAAAGGGAAAAGACATGAAAAGGGGGGAGAAAACAGAAGAAAGATATTCTGCTTCCTATAAAAACTCATCTCCCAGCTAAACAGTTCAGGACCCTGATAATGATTGAGGCAACCCCATGGATGGTCCCACTGTCATCTCAGGCTATCTCCTGACACCCCAAAATAAGCCCCATAGAGAAATGATACATAGAGAGCTTCATGAAAGGGAGGGCTATCACATGCTCTTCATGAGAGGGAGAGGGAAGGCTATCACATGCTCTTCATGAGAGGGAGGGCTATCACATGCTCTTCATGAGAGGGA
>NC_034606.1:8713626-8747175 GCF_900095145.1 Mus pahari | reverse complement strand
GGCTATCACATGCTCTTCATGAGAGGGAGGGCTATCACATGCGCAGGAAGTGTAATCATGCCTTCCTCA
Organism: Mus pahari; assembly: GCF_900095145.1. NCBI lineage: Eukaryota > Metazoa > Chordata > Mammalia > Rodentia > Muridae > Mus > Mus pahari. The sequence continues at coordinate 8,747,106 of NC_034606.1, read as the reverse complement.
TTCATCTATATTCATATATTAAAAATATTCATATTATTCAAAAACCATGTGGTGCCTTCCTGTTGTTTTCCAAGAACTAAACACATAGATTATGTTCTTAGTCATGTCCATCTTTGAAAAATCGTTCAGCCCCAGGAAGCGTAGGATACAGTTGCAGCACAATCTGTCTTTAAAATAGGATGGCTTGAGCATCTAGATTTCTTAATAAATATTATTAGTATTTTATTAGAAATGGTGTGCCATCAAAAACTCAGTCAATAAAGTGGGAACTGTTCAGAGAAAAGTAACCAAAGAAGATGTGCATCTTAGCTATGCTTTCTCTTTCTGTGAAAATGACCACAGCAACTCTTACAAAGCATTGAGGCTGGCTTACATAGGTTTAGTCAGTTGTCACTGTTATCGTGCCTGGCTGGAAGCATGGTGGCACTTGTGCAGACATGGTGCCAGAGAGGTCACTGAGAGTTCTACATCTGGATCCACAGGCAGCAGGAAGACACAGTGAGCCACTAGCTTCTGAGACCTCAAAGCCCACCCCCCAGTGACACACTTCCACCCCCAGGGCCACACCTCTTAATAGTACCACTCCTGATGGGCCTGTGGAGGCCATGTTTATTCAAAGCACAACAAAGTGTCAGAAGATGAAGAGCACTAAAAGCTTTGAGACATGCAGATCTATAAAGGCGAAGCTAGAAAAGAAATGACCATGAGTAAAGTGCTCAGCGAGATGAATTAGGTCTCACTACTCAGACTCTGTAACTTCAACCACTCTCTGTCACGTTTATGAAGAGGGACTACGTCGCACGGCAGTAGTGGGTCTCTCCACTGGATAACTTAGGAGCGGTGGGAAATGAAAACAACTGGGAACACATGAGTGTAGATTCAAAGCATGTTTGAGAAAGTTTCAACTAAACGGTCCTACGCTATCCTGTGCAGTTTGCCCACTATGAGCGACTGATCATCGCATGCAGTGGTAGTTGTTGCAGCAATCAGCTGACCTACCTGCTATCCAAGGATGTCCCCTCCCTTGGTGGACTTGGATTCAAGTCAGATGTAAGATAGTTTCCCCTGGGGAGCCTGGCCTGTGACACAGACAGCCTGGTACCTATTAGGGCTATTCTGCAATGCAGCCAAAGAAGCCAGGTTAGAATCATTGTTAAAAATAAACCTGTGGGGAAGTACAGAGAGGAAAGCCACCAAGTGTCTTGCCAAGGGTTCAAATGCCTGGAACTTACTGGGGCATTTCCTGAAACCCCATAAACATCCTGATCTTTTTTCAGTACTGAACCCAGCATCCTTTAACAATGAAATGCATTTGATTTGGTTACTGTTCCTTTCAACTAACATAATGCCATTTATTAAAAAAAATGTATTCTCACTTTTGAACATCAGGAATAAGAGGGGCAGACAGAATGTAGGAAAACAGAGGCTGTTTTGAGTGGCAGACCGGCCACTGGAGGACTTATAACATAGAATAGCTTACAATCTGTGCCCAGCGATTGTGTTACCTGTTGATTCTAAAATAAAAAAATAAAAAAATAAGAGGTATTCAAGTATTCTCCCTCTGTGTCACCTTCAGTCCTCCTTCTTTCTGTTTTGCCCCCCACTCCACTTTTTGTTTTGACTGTATGCCAAATGCTCATATGCTTCCCAAATTCCCATTCTGGAACCAAACAGCCAATATAATGGAGCTAGTATGGAATCCTCATGGATCATATCAATGCCCTTACAAAGGAGGCTCCAGAGACTCCTTCACCATTCCTTTATCTGAGGACCCATGGGAAGATAAATGAGAATTACACAAACCAGGAGTGAAGCCTTCCCAGGCACTGAGTGTGCCTGTATCTTCATGGGCATCCTTCAGAGTTGTAAGAAGCTAAAGGTATTGTTCATCATGTAACTCATGTATAGCAGTTTCTTTATCACAGACTACAATGTCACCTCCACTAAATGTCCAGACTTTCTGTGTGTTATAGTTTAGGGATGACGCATCCCCAAAGGCTCTTGTGTTGAAGGCTTGCTCTACAAAAGAAGACACTACCATTATCAATGAACTAACCTACATGAATTCACAATAGGAAATGCTATTCACAGCAGGAGCCTAGTCAGAGAAAGTAGAAATTGAGGATGTGCCATTGAAAGGTCCTCTCTACTTCCTGGCTGAACACTGAGAGTGCTTGGCTGTGGCATTCAGCCCTGTTTCTGCCTTGCCATGAGCCTAAGACTGATGGAGCCAGCTGCTGTGGACTAAACTGTGCACACGGCATCTAAATGAGCTTTCCAGTTGCTGTGGACTAAACTGTGCACACGGCATCTAAATGAGCTTTCCAGTTACTGTGGACTAAACTGTGCACACAGGGTCTGAACGAGCTATTCTTCCCTTTTAATACTAGGTTGATTTGGATGTTCCTCTGCCAATGCAACTAATCCAAAACTCTTCAGTTTATCGTCAGGCAAAATTTTTGGTCAAGGGCAGGAATCAGCCAGATTCTTTGCCAAGGTATCACAGGAACAGTATCTAGGTCACATACAAAAATTCCTCTCCTCTGAAACCTCCTAAGCTAGCCTCCCACAGCTGAAATCACCCTCAACACTGTTATCTTCCATGGCCCTACTAGTGTGGCCCATTCATCCACACTTCAGTCTTTCAACGGCTTTTCTAATCCAAAGTCCACATTCCCCTAAACAAAATCATGATATATACATACATACACACGCGCGCACGCGCACGCGCGCACACACACACACACACACACACACACACACATGTATTCAGAGTACCTCTCTGCTCATGGATAAACAATGCTGTTCCCAGAAGCTGTGGGTTATTAAAGGACAATTTTAGTGTTAGGCATGCTATCTCTCTATTGGTCAGGGAGGTCCCAGAAGCACCCAAATCAATACAGGCTCTAGATTGTCCACCATAACTGCATGGTAAGATTTTACTGCTAGATACCACCACTTTGGTTGCAAGACACAAAGAAATTAATCTTAAATGTGTCAGGAAATTCTGACCCTGCTGACTAGATTTCATAGTATGGAAGGTGTTTCCACATGCTGCTGGAGGAGAAAGGTCATCAACTGTCTTATCAAGATAATCAAGATTTGCTCACTGGTTCAGTGGTAACAAGATTATTCATGAAAATAGCCAACCACAATCTTGATTTCAGTCCTCTACATGAAGAAATTCATGCCTGATACTATGAACATGATCAGAACCCATGACTGGGAGCTGTCATAAACCCTAGGAAGAACCCTATATGTTTATAGCCACAAATTTGTGCTATTCTCAGTGTTGGTCAGAGGAGTCTCTTGCTGCAATAGGAAGTGGCTAATGCGGAGACTCACAACTGTTCTAAGTGCAGAGAATAAGGAATTGGAGTGCTCACTGTAGACAGAACATGTACATCAACCAAGGGCTTTGGAAACCTTGAGGAAAATGGGATGGAAAGACTGTAAAAGCCAGGGAATGGAGAGGAGTTCTGTTAAAAGCTGTATTTTGGACATGGCATAGTCCTAGTGTTGACAAATTCATGGTAGATAACTATGGTTACTACAATAGATCAAACAAGCTAAAATTCCAACGTTGATCATGGAAGGATTAAGAAGAGCTCCACTCTAGCATATAATAGTTACTGGGGAAGGGAAAACCACCTTTCTTTGGTAAATTACCACTGGTAGCTTGCCCATTTTCAAGTGTATGAACACTCAAATTGGCAACACTAATTAGATTCAGTGAATTAAAATAATAAAATTGATAATACTAATTTTAAAAGTCAGTGATATGCAGTTAGAGGTACGTGTATTGGGGAATCCTGTAAAAATTTTCATGGGGAGGGGTAGGGATGGAGATGGATATGATCAAGAACTTTGTATACAAGTATGAAATTTTCAAAGAATAAGTAAAAAGTATTATTAAAAGAAAAATGGAAAGCAATTGAGAAAGACAACTAACTGAAACTGCCCTCAGATCTACACGCACATACATACACACAAACAATTGCCCTCCTGCACCAAAAAAAAAAAAAAAAAAATCAAGAGAAGAGAACTAAGTCATAAGATTCAATACGTTTCTATACCTTATCTTGATATATGAGATCAGAAACATTCAGTTTTATAATAGAGTTCTTGCAAACATTAAAGGGAAATAGAAAATTTACCTGGTCACTTTTAATTCCTGAAAAAAAGAGAGGGGCAGGATTGATGCAAGAATGTGGACTCTTCATGAACTGATTGATGAAGATGTAAAAGGAGTCTCATTAGGACCCAATCTACCCAAGAGGTATCAGTGAGCACTTGACAGGGAAGAATTTGGATCAAAGTATTTTACATCTGGGATAGAAGCATTGTACCAGTTTCCTGGGTCCTTAAGAAAGGCACTACCACTAACTAACACTACTTGTTTTCAGAAAGACACAGAAGTCCATACAAATGGGGCTGATTACACTACACATTTGAAACGCTATGCTTGCAGCTACACATACCACTGTGCTATTTAATGTTCCAAAATGTGAGAGCACTTGAGAGTAGACAGCATCAAAAAGCCATTAGCCATGCCAGTAGAGGAAGTGAAGATGTGTTAACAAGGCAGAGGACTTACGTGAATGCAAAAGGCTATTGTTTCATTACAAGGACATTTTTATTATCACATTTGAAGCATCCATAATATGTTAAATTCAAAATATTTCCAGGGAACACACATCATGATTTATAAAGCAAGACCAGTTGACCTGTCTCATCCTCACCATACATTCACCGAAATTAAGAAATAATAAATACTCACGTTTACAAGGTGATATGTAGATATGCATTCTTCACATCTCTATTTTAATAAAATGTGACCCAAAACCTGCTCTCTTATCCGAATCTCTCTCTTAAATAATATGGGGATGGGTGAAAATTATATTGAAATAGCAGTCTACTTTCTAGAGAAGTTATATAGACCAAAACCAAGTTTCTTGGGGTTTTAGTTTTGATTTTTAGATACAGGGTCCCACTCTGAGGCGCTGATTTGAGTAGATACTTCTTCTTCTGCCTTCTGGGTGTTGAGGTTGCAGCTGGTTTACAACAAACCAAGCTTACTAAAAACATTTGTAATTCTTCATTTGCATGTGTAATTCTTCATTTGCATATGGTCCTTATCCTATCCATGTGGATCAAGCATCCCATATTGTACCCTTCAGCATCCTCCTATAGATGAGTAAGCAGAAGCACAGGAGCATCGAGTTTGCCCAGAGACCCATGTCTACGAAGTTTGAATGCTGATATTTGAATCTGGATACTCTCCATTCAGAACTATACTCATAACCTTCACACACAGACTCCTGTGAAGCCACTAGGAATTTTTAATATAAAATTTGTGGCTTTCAGGCTTCAGTCTTGTTGAAATGATCACACTGAAACCAGCTCTCGTGTAAGATATGTCAAGATCAAATCAAAGTGAACAATTTAGGAAAGATTCGATGGATTTTTATCTACTTAGCATAATGATAAATGACTAAAGACAAGTTGAAAGTCAGTTATGCTCTATTTACTTTATGTTATATTGGCAAATGGTAAAAACTACCAACAAAGGAAACATCTGAATCTTATTTTATCCCTATAACAATCAAAATTATTATTGGGTCATCGGGACTCACTAGAGTAAGCCTACTTCGTTCACTGCACACTGCCTTGTATACCTCTATGAAAGTCAATGGAATTATACTAGTATTTTAAAGGAACTTGGTGTCTTGTAACACGAGGTGATTTTTAACGCATGCAATAATAAATTGAAGGTAACTGTCTTGTTTTCTTTAGAATGCCTTTCACAATCAGAAATCCTATGGAGGTCAGTAATGGGGGCTTAAACCGCAGGCTTTGGGCAGAAACCTAATACATGAAACATGCAAAGCACCGTAAACTCATCGAATGGACTGTGGAGTTCTTTCTAGAGCCTCCGCCATGCGCCGAATCTCAGTTTCCTCTCTCCTTCTCCAGAGTCTATAAAGGTCTCTCTGCAACTCCTCTACTAAGAGACCACAGTTTGAAAACTGTTGATACTGGGCAATATTTCCAGGCTCTAGAAATGATGCACAATCCTCACTGAAGGACATTTTGATTACTTTGTCAAAGCAAGCTAGTAAATCAACTTCCCAGAAAGGCTTGATGAGGATGGAAGGGATAAAGGAAGAACTTAGCTATATTTGCCTTTTCCTAGAACTGAATGATGATCAACCAAATATGATAAACCAGACATGAGCTCATTTGATTTAGGGTACTAGAAGCATCTTAATTTAAAATTATTCAGCAGAGTGAATCTAACTGAGAGAGAAAAAGAGAGTGAGATTATGCATATAGTCACTGCAGAATACCAGTGTATAAGATTGTGACAAAATTGCTTCAACTATGTACAAGGACAAAGAATGAACAACTGGTAATTAATGAATTAAGTAAGAGAGTGACTGTCTAACAGTTAGAAGTCTGAGAAAATGAAACTACGTTGCTAAAAGAGGGATCATCAATATAGACTTCTTGGAAGCTAGGAAGCATGTACTGAAAATAACAAAGCACCGTCCATGGTAAATCCAGTTCTGCAATGCTAAGGTAATATCTTAGAAACCCCAAATGCTCTTAGCAAGAGAGGCTAGGACAGATACCATGGGGCAGAAGCAGAACAATGGGAGCGATAGCGGCTGATACTGGCAGGAATTACCTCCCAATGTCTAGGTTAAATTTCTTCTTGATAAATGTTTGCTATGGGAAATATGCTTTGTAGATTATATTTCTTTTACTGTAACATTTTTCTGTGACTTATATCTGAGTATCGTTCATGAAATCCCTTTGGTAGCTCTCAATCAGCATGTTTTTTCACTGAAGTGGGATATATATTAAATGCTTACAACACAGTAAATGCAGTAAGTGTTAATATTGAGCTTTTGGTTTAAATAAAAATATTTTTATCATACATAATATGTACATGTATATTGTATACATACATTTATCTATATGATTATATATATTATTGTCTATGTGTTTATTATAAGTATATGATTTGAATGTGTGTTGAGTCAATATTTTTTTTTACCATTTAGTCATACTCAAGATAATTTTGCAAGTCACTTCACTATATGACTTTCTGGTAATGGCAATTAATTTCTTTATTTTGAAATTTTATATCTATAGACGATTTTGTAAAAATATATATAATTAGTCTTTCCTGGGGATGGTCTCACTAATGGCTTATCCAATACTATTGATCAGCTATAAAGTAATTTACTGAAAAAGAGATGTAAGGGTTGGAGAGAGGAAACGGAAGGGAGAAATTACATGTCAATAAAATGTGTACACAATTTCCATTATATAATAACGTTTTAACTAAAAAATAAAATCTGAAAAAAAGAGAGTGCCTACCTCCTTTGACACAAGGTCTCTCATTGGCCTGAAGCTCACCAGTAGAGCTATAAAGGCTGGCTAGTGAGTGTGTCCCAGAGATCTGAAGCTCACCAGGCGAGTTATAAAGGCTGGCTAGTGAGTGTGTTCCAGAGATCTTAATCCTTTTCCCTAGCATCAGAATTAAAAAAATTATCCCTTACTCCTGGCATGCCTATGTAGGTTTCTGACACAGAGTCCTTACAAACTCTGCTCTCTCCCCAATGCCTTTTGAAACATATGACTGCACATACATAGTTCCTTTTTTAAGCCTTAACTGAAATATGGACAAACTCACTGTGGATTCAGATATTAAATACCTTGTGTGTATTAGCTAAATAGTATCCACTATAACCTCATCCAGAGAGAATACATACACTAGTAGGGAATGTTGCAGTAGAGTTTATTTTCAAAAACTGCAACAATTAATTTTGCCTGCACATCAGGTGGCTGTCCTAGTTTTGACAGTATTAATATTACAATATAAAATGTTTTCTGTATAACTGAAATGACTCCAAGGTTTCTTTTTCTGAAAATCATGAAAAATTGTTTAATTCTGGATACATTCTCAACCTAACTGACCCACTCAGATTAGAGTACGACTGGGTCTGTGTGATCTACTGCAGTAGAGGGCAGAGAGGACGAGGAGGCTGTGGCCGATGTTCTGTGCTAGAGCTGGGGTGGCAGTAGGGGACTGGGATTAGACTTGTAGGAGCAGAGGGAGAGGTAAAGATAGCTTAACTGCTTCCTTGGCTGGAGACAGGTTGTATACTTTTGATTCTCATGTTCAGTTCTTCATGCCATGTTGTCTTGATTTTTGTGCACAGTGTAATGTAAGATACCACCACAGTGTTCACCTGTATATGTTCAATTTTCCCCCATACCGTTTGTTAAAAGAGCAACCCTGTACTTTGAAATTTCTTTCAAACTCTTCCTTTTAAAAAAAAAAATGTATTCTCTAATTAAAATGTGGTTCTCCAAGATGATGCTATATTTTTTACCAACCCTTTCAATAAAGGCCACTCCCTACCTTATCCTTTTTGTGATCCTGGAAGCTTTAGTAAACATTAGAGCAGCACTTTAAATAAAATAAAATTCCAAGAATCCCGTAGAAGCATTTGAATGGTTCATTTTCTACTCCCTTCATCTAGCAGAGTCATTTACTCACCTTTCCAACTCACATGCTTCTAGGATGCTTACAGTTACAGATGAGCATCTGCCTGGGATAAGTCTCAGAGGATCCTGAGCTGGGTTCTGGGACATCATGCTTGGGGTCTGAGTAGAGACCATGAGGAAGAGAAGTAGATGTGGAGAAAGGAGAAGATGCCATGGGTTTGGTGAGTCATGAAAACATAGTCATGAGGACTGGCAAATTGGAGTTAAGAGAAGCCCAGACAGAACACAGAAAGTTATAATGTGGGGTTATTGATGGGGAAGTAGATTTTAACAGTTTAGAGTGTAGATATCTACCCAGCCTTAGTGCATTCAAGGCTTATTATAAATATAAAAATCGCGTGTCATTAATCTAGAAACTGAATGGTCAAGGTCGGGTGGAAACCCCTGACTGAGATTAAATACTTATTACAACAGTGTGGCAGTTCCTAGGAAGATGGGAGCCAATCTACCTCAAGATCCTCTACACCACTCTTGGTCATATACCCAAAGACACTTCATTCTACTTTTAAGACACTTTCTCAACCATGCTCATTGCTACTCTATTCCTAATAACCTAACATTGGAAACAACTTAGATGTTCCTTCCTCAACAGAAGAATGGATGGAGAAAAGAGAAGCCCAGACAGAACACAGCAAGTTATAATGTGGGGTTATTGATGGGGAAGTAGATTTTAATAGTTTAGAGTATAGATATCTGCCCAGCCTTAGTGCATTCAAGGCTTATTATAAATATAAAAATCGCGTGTCATTAATCTAGGAACTGAATGGTCAAGGTGGAGTAGTACTAAGCTGTTAAAAACAGAGACGTCATGAAACTCACAAGTAAATGTATGAAACTAGGAAAACTCATCCAGAGTGAGGTACCCCAGACTCAGAAAGACAAATATGGTATATATGCGGTTATCAGTTGTAAAGTCAATGATATCCAAGCTACAATCTATACACACATATGTTGGGAACGAAAAGGGGGGCCCAGGGGAAGAGGGGAAGGAGAAAGATCCACACCATGCCAGAGTTTTACCTATTCTCTGGTCTGTCAGGCATGGGAGAGCTGCCATACAATTTCCACTCAGCCCTGGGTGGGCATTCAAGCCTCTGACCCACTCTTCAGGGGGTAACCAAGGGGCAGCACTACCTGGGAACCCCAGAGCTACCTTGGTAAAGCCACTGGGGGGTTATGGGCGAGAGGGATGAGGGAAGAGGTTCCCAATACCTGTGAGAGTGAGTGCAGTGGATCTTGACTGGAGCACAGGAAGGCCTTCTAATTGGAGATTAGAATTGGCTCATAAGGAGAAAGCCTGCACCATCCTCCAAGCACAGTGGGCCTTGATGAGTAGAGAAATTCTATGGTTTTCAAACTTTATTATAGAAAGGCGGGGAGAGAGAGAGAGAGAGAGAGAGAGAGAGAGAGAGAGAGAGAGAGAGAGAGAGAGAAAGGCTAGAGAGAAAGAGAGTAAGAGAGAGGAGAGAGAAGAGAGGAGAAGACAAAGAGAGAGGAGAAGAAAAGACAAAGAGGAGAGAGGGGTGGGAGTGAGGGGTAAGAAGTAAGAGAGTAAGAGGTAAGAGAGCAAGCAGGGACTGAACAGACCTTTTTATGGTCTTTACTGTTGCTAGGTAACTGGGAAGGAGTTTAGCCTGATGATCAGAAGCTTAGGCCATTGCCTATGTGACTTCTAGCCATGCTTCTCTTGTGGGGGCTGTGGGGGGCGGTAACTTGGGCAGAAGCCAGAGTTCCAGGAGCATAAGGGAACGCTTACCGTGTCATGAAGGTTCAGACCTCAGCTCAACTGGAGACCAGCCTGTCTGTGCAGAGCCCTGAGGTTAGGTAAAAAGTAAGGGACTAGGCGGGACAAATAGATAAATCTCCCTAGATAATGGAAATTGAATAAACAGATATGGGTGGATGGGAGGGGCTGAATGGGAGGATTAATTGGGAAGAGTTATGGAGTGGGAGGGAATATGGGAGAGACTGCTAGGGGATAATATAGAAATCTAACACAGCAGGAAAAGGTTCCTAAGATAGACATATATGAAGCCAATGGAAATGAAATTGTCAAATAATGGGGAAAACAAAGCCCTCAACTCCCCATCTCTTGTCATCAAATAGTTTCCAGTTCTGGGACTGGGTTTCATGTAATTGAGTTGTTGGCCAAAGGGGTCCCGTGGGAAGCTCCAAACAACCTGGGCTATTGCCAAGACTCTAGGTTGTTCTCCACAAACTGATAGCAAGACTCCATGGCTGAAGTCAACACCTATGCAACTCACTGAACATGGAGAAATTGAATTGGTGCCTAGGCAGAGCCTTCACCCCATCTTCTAGCATCTTTTCATGCTACCAAAAGAGAACCATAAATATAGGGCCAGCCACCAACATGTAGATCTACAGTGGTGTCCTGCCTATACTACATGCTAGGACAATAGAGGAGCAAAGAGCCCGAACAAGAAACCAACAAATATGTGATTTAAATGAAGGTAATCCTACAAGATTAGACAGCCCTGCTTGAGTAACTAAAACCTTGAGACTAGGTAAGAGATGGACCTAGAAGAGAACTAAATAGCAATAAAGGAACATTCTGCTACCTTGTTCAGCCATGTCCAGAGAAGCTCTTCCTTCAGGAGATAGGAATAAATAGAGACATAGCAGACATTATTCGGAGAGTGACAGACCTTAGAACACTCAGCCCTTATTCAGGATGTCTAAATCAAATCCCTCCCCTCAGGGCTCAGGAAGCCCTGCAAAAGAGGAGGCATAAGGAGGGTAAGAGCCAGAGGGGGTGGAGGACACCAAGAGAACAAGTCCCCTATACCAACATGACCAAAATTCTTATGAACTGGTAGAGAATCAAGCAGCAAACACAGGGCCTGCACAGGTCTGCACGGAGCCCTTTGTGTACCTGCTATGACTTCCGGTTTAGTGCTTTTATGGGATCCCTGAGCCTGAGAATGAGTTGTTCCCTGGTTTGGGATTGGGTGGGCTTCTCACAGCCTCTTTTCCTCCTGTTTGTTTGTTTGGTACAATTCTGATGTATTAATTTTGTATTATCTCATTATTTTTATTTTATTAAAAGAGAAAAAAGATTTACTTTCAGGTAGCAGCCAGCAGTCAAGCAGAGAAAGAGAATCGCATCTTTCTTGTTGTTTTGTTTTGTTTGTTTGTTTGTTTGTCCCAGAAGAGGCCAAACCATGACTCTGAGACAGACTCAGACTAGCAGGTACCTCCTCCCAAAGTCTCGTCCACCCTCTGCTTCTCCCTGCGCCTTGGCCTGCACTGAAATTACTTGTGTCTTTTTCTGTCTCCCACCCCATCTCACTTCGGAGTTTTTGTCATGGAATCTTTACTGATGTAGCCAGACGCTTCACTCTGAGTGGCTGTATATTGTAAAATGCTGTTCTACAAGCAACATATCAATGCTAATGTCTACTGATATATTGTTTTCTTCAAACTCCAGGGGTTCTGTGTACAGAAGAACAAGCGCTTCCTTTCCTACTTTGACAGATGTTGGAAATAAATATTTGGCATGGAAACTTAGATGTTAAATGCAAAAGTTTTGTCAAGAGCCCTTGCTGTGCCATAATAATATTGTCTATATTATGGGAATATTGTGAAGTTTAGCGTAACTCGAGTGTTGTACTAGCACACTGGCTGGACTGGAGCAACTATCCTTAACTGTGTTATACTTTGTCATTACATTAAAGATATACTCAAATTATCAAAAAATTATGTAGCTCTTAAATAAAAAAAAATCTTTAAGATGTTGGATCATTGGATGTGTCAATGATTTACTGGTTTTATGACTCCAACAGTTAATATTTTGCTAGGTACATCTTATATTTTCAAATTTAAAGAAAGTGAGAAGTAATTCACAGAATGGAAGAAAGCATCAGAAATAATAGCTGACAAGAGTTCTTCAGATGCTCTGTATACCAGGCCTTAAACATTCAATAAAATCAAGATCCAATTGATACATTGCTTTTGAATAAATATACACATATTAAACTGTGTACATCTTTTAAGTTTGTATACTGATAATTATGTGTAATCCAGATATTGTCTAATATAGAGATTCTATATATCATAAACATTCCTAAATTCATACATATATTCTATATATAATATGTCATATATAATATATAACATATTTTATGTATTATAGCATATTATATATTATATATACATATTGTATATATTAATAGTATATTATCATATGTTATACATTATATTATATCTTATATGAACTATATAATATATTATTTTATTATAAAATATATTATATATTATTATACATAAATATAAAACACATTGTATGCAAATTTTAATAGTAATGTATTGAGAGAAGCCAGAAGATGGAAATAACTCAAAAACCCTTAGTGAATGGATAAACCAATTATTAGTGCACATATATACTGTAAAAGTATTCACTAATAACAGGAATGCAGTAATATACGTACAGCAACATGGACAAATTGTGAAAGTATTATGGTAACTGACAGAAGTCATATCCATAAGACTACATGTTGTATGAGTCCATTTACATGAAATGTCCACAATACAGAAATCAGTAAGGCAGAAAGGCTTAGTGACCAGGAGCAGCTGGTATAGCAATAGATAAACAGAAAGCTAACGACAGCTGAGTTTATGGTGCTGAAGTCCTTCTAGAACTGGTGGGGTGGCTTCGTATCAGGATGGCTGTGCTCATTGAATTTCATGGCATGAACACGGTGAGCCTGGCTCATTTTGTGTTGCATGTGTTTTAGCACAATTCTTAAAATTGTCAGATATGAGGACTTGTGTCCCGGGTGTCGGAAGGACAGAGTATGACCTGGGGGAAGTTTCAAAGGCCATCAGAAAGGTGTTCTTGGACAAAATTTTATAGAGCTGTGAGCATCATATGCAGGAGTATGTTATTACACTAACAAAATAAACAACCATGGAAAGGTTACTCAAGGATCAACTGGCATGAGACTTCTAAAGTTCCTGCAATAGTTTGAATGGATGGGTGGCAGGCAGGCCATCTAAACAATGCTAGAGGGAAAAAAAAAACATTAAAACTATACTAATAAATGGAATTCTCCTGTGCTGTTTTAAGCAAGCAGAAAACAAAAAACCACACTTCTGGTGTACATTTTTTACAAATTCCTCCTACTATAAAGCTAAAAGTGGTCAGAGCGGTGATCATCCTGGTAAAATGGCTTTAAATCCTCCTCCTCCTCCTCCTCCTCCTCCTCCTCCNTCCTCCTCCTCCTCCTCCTCCTCCAGTAGCTTTACAGGGAACGCTGCCTCCATAAACAGTGGATTACATGCCTAAGCCATTTTTTAATATGTTTCTCCTGCTCCTGGGCAGCCCTCAAGCCTCCTCTGAGCTGTGAGCTGATCCATCTGTGTAAGAACAAAAGCTAGGGTCGCTAGCATTTCATAGCCAAAAGTCATCTGTGACGCCCTTAAGTCTGGCACACAAGGCATTAAGATCTATCTATAATTATTATTATTGTTATTGTCATTATAAAGAAAACCACCGACAGTTGGCACATTGAACATGCCAAGAATGCAGGCAGGAATTCTTGATGATCCAGCACTGGCTGACCAGCACACATGGATACCTGGTGTTGAGAGGCTCTTAGTGTCTATCACTCTTTGCTTGCCTGGGTAGTCTAAATGCTCCCCTACCATAAATGGGCAGCTAGCCAGGTTCATACAGGGGTCTCATTGCATAGCCCCCTATTTGCACACCTGAATGATTTCTAAGTTAATGCTAAAACTTCTCATTCTGATGTCAAAACTATTTGTTTTATTCTAAAATGACCCACACAGCAGCTGGCATTCCTACGAGGGCACTTTATTAGCTTCAGAGCATCCTCTGCCTTTCTAGACTACGTTCCACTGGTCTCCCTTATTGTTCTCAAATCTCATTGCTTATGGTGTGCTTGCTGACATGAGGGGTGCTAAGAATACAACAAAGTCAGTCTGCTTCCTGCCTTAAGATGCTACAGCTGCCCCATAGACAAACATCACACTGTTTCAGGGACAAAGCTATCTTTCAATATGTGTCATCTCCTAGGACTGTTTTAGAAATGTCAAAGCTCTGTGTCAAGCACCTGAAATTAGAGACATCCCTCTATTCTAAGCAGGTTCCACTTTTTCTTTTATTCAGAGTGTGGTAAAAATTTAGGAGAATAAGACAAGGCAAGGCAAAAGGGTGGTCTATATTTGTCAAGGTGAACACTGAAAGCATCCAGTTTTTAACAGACTCCCCCTCCCCTTCTCTGAAAATGACGGTATGCCTCCTCTTGCCTAAATAACCCAGGACCCTAACAACTTAGATATAAACAAGTCACTCTTCATGGTGATATTAAAGACAATTGGGTGCCACCTTATTGGATACTGAGTCTTAAACTGTACTGTGCCATTACATTCTTCAACTTCTTTTAAGTCATTAACAATCAGATATCTTGATAAAGTATTCTACAAACATTAAATATTATGCAAAGTTTGAGGACATACAGAGCTTTATGCCACTTTACAAGATGAACACATTTTCTCCCTTGGCAGGATAAGTCACTGGAGGATAAAGTCTCTGTATTTGAGATGCAGATATAATCTTTAAATCCTAAGCTGTTTCCTGCTAAGTGAGCCATGTGATAATAATAATCACATGTAGATGTCAGAGATTCTGACTGAAGACTTCAGTAGTAAATATGACACAAGATGTTGGCCTCAGAGAGAATTTATCATGTGTTGGCTGTGTGAGGGACATGTGATAAACATGCCAAGTGAGCAGGAAACAACAGGCAAACGTGGCCTGGAAGTAATTAGGCATGGCTATGTTTCCATGCTGTTAATGAGCTCAAATGATTATAAGAAAACCCAGTCCGTCTTTGTGGTTTTGGTCTTATTTGAAAATTAGAGGCTGGGCTTAATTTCCAAGACTCTTTTTTTTTTCCTCTCGGTTTTTATATACACTTAAACTGCCATACTCAGCCATTCTTCTAAATTAATGATCCCTAGACTTTTTAGTCCTACTATTATATCTAAACCCCAAATGGGGTCTATCAATATAATCCTCCAATTTGGGACACATAGTAGACACTTCATAAAGTAAACTTCATCTTTCAATAAAAAGACAGCAGTTCTAGTCCTACATCTGAGCTCCTACTAAAAGGTGCTTGATCTTTTTGTCTAGCTTATTTGGAATCTCACCAGAGTTCTCAGTGGGACTTTTCTCTCATGCCTGTTAACAACATTCCTGTTTATACATAACAGTTAAATAGAATAAGTCGAAAGTTTTCAACCATGCTCACTTTGCAAACTAAAGTCAATCTAACATTTTGTATCAGAAGAGTCCAGTTAAGACAAAATTCATTGTGGGGTGCCTAGTAACCATGGATAAGATCACAGGTTTTCATTGTTATCTACATCAATTAATAGAATGCATTATATCAAGGCAAACATGCAAACACATGTGTGCGTGTGTGTCTATGTGTGTGTGTATAGAGAGAGAGACTGAGAGAGACTATATAGATACACATACATACGTACACACACACACACACACACACACACACACACACACAAAGGGCTACCAAGATCTAGATTTGGATGGTGGCAGAAAACAACTTCTGGTTTTGTCTTAATTACCAGAGACTCCAGACATTTGGGCAGGAAAAATAAATTACTTTTGTGTGTCCTCGGTCTGTTTTGTATCTATTCGCACTCAGAGCAGAACAGGAATGATTAACTGAAACCCCGGGAGCCAGAGGTTTTAGAAGGCTCAATTTCAGAGAGAAAACTTTCTTGGAGTCTAAGGACAAAGAAAACCTGTCACAAGAATGAATGAAGATTGTCCTCCAGCTCCTCCTCCCTATAGAGTGCATGAAATCTCCAGCTATTTAGGCAGGTCCGAGTTTAAAACTTATGGCAATTAAAAAAAAAAAAAACAAAAACAGGATCCTCTGGTAGTCAGTCAATGTTCTTCACCGCTGAGCAATCTCTCCAGCCCCAAACCAATAAATCTTATGGGCCATCTGGTCTCTAGTTCTCTCCTAGGGAGCAAAAGCAAAATTCCAGGAATGTAGAAACTACAAGTGCCATGGGAAAAAGAAATAGACTGGTAACCATATAAGCTAGAAAATTAATTCAACTTCAGAAATTGAGAAATATTTGAGTACTGGAGAAGCTGAGCAAAGAAACACATGGCCAACAATGTGCCCTCAAACCTAAAAGCTGTGGCATGGCATCAAAGAGCTCTAGGAAGGATGCACAGCTCGGGCAAGAAATGCGAAGTTCTGAGATCCAAACACACTGCACGGGCAGGAAACACCAGGCTCCCTGACACCTGGCTTTTCCTCATATCACATAAGAGGCCACCAGGTGTCAGTACCAGCTTGGAGAATAGAAAGCATCTTCAGAGGCCTTTGAAACAGTGTCTGGAAATTCTCAGGAGGTTATATTGTATACGTGTGTGATTTCAAATATAAAGAGAACTGCAGATGTAGGGATTCACGCACACCTCAAAGTTTGTTAATAAACATGATAGATAAGCTGCCATCATGTTCATGAACTAGGGGAACACACATGGGGAGACAGAAGCAAAGGTCTGTGGTAGACAGTAAATAACTTTAATAAACTTGACTGCCAGGAACAGTCCTGTTTAGGCTCCACCTAAGCATGATATACAAGAAGGGCTCTCTGGATACATGGACACTGTTTAATTCCAGAGGAGGTTAAGGCTTCCTCACATGCCCCTTGCTTCCCCTACTGACCTTGCTTCAGGGATTTTGTATGCTTGCTGGATTTTGGTTTGCCTGATAAATGAAGTAGAGTCAGTGTATTCAGAAAGCAAATAGCAGCAGGAGGAGGTGTAAGGTGTGGAAGATTAAAGAACAGATTTCGTGAGAGCCAGCCGTTCCCTCGCTTAGTGACTGGAGAATTCTGACTCCTTATAGACTGTATACCACTTACAAAGGCTGTGTTGGATGGGAAGAGTTCCTGTCCTGCCAACTGGGCTCTGCCTCACATTTCGTTTACTCATTTGTTTGTCTTCTTTTGTTTTAGGGACAGAGCCTCACCATCTAGTCCTGTCTGGCCTAGAATACGTGTACCCCAGGCTGTCCTCCACTGAAGCCACATTCCCAATTTCTATGCTTATCCTTCTTTCTCTTTCTCTTTATATTGATTCTTTGTGAATTTCACATCATGCACCCCAATATGACTCATCTCCTACTCCCCTTGTACCCATCCTCCACCCTTGTAACTTCCCCCAAGAAAGAAAAAAAATAATCTTGCTGTAGAGCCTATAGTGTGTCTCACAGTATACTCTTTGTCCACCGTCCTTTCCTTGCAAATGTTTACTGCAGTGACCCTTGGTCTGCTGCAAGGCCTCTGGCTTCTGCTTGTCTATCAATGCTGGAACCTCAGTAGGACTCCTCTCAGACATCCTGGTGTTTTCCTGTGTTATAAAAATCCTGTAGTTTTGGATCTGTAAGACCAGCCCCTTCATTCACCCCAGGAGTTCATCGGTGTGGTAGATGTTGGAGAGGGCCAATTCCAAAGCCCTGTATCTGGGTCTGAGAGATATCTGAGTTGGTTCAGCCAGTGAGCTTTTCTGTTCTTGTCCCCTTGGTGGCTCACACACACCCCTGCAAACAAGGCCAGCTTTCCCTTACTGCCAAGATGAGGTGCAGGTTCCACTCTTCGAAGTGTGTCAACTGGTAAGAGACATGGCCAGTCCTTCCCTCTCATGACCAAAGGGCCAGCTCTTCCATTTGCCATATATGGTGAGGGACAAAGAAAGAGAAAAGGACATCTCTTCCTTACCAATGTCACTGAAGAGCAGAGGAGAGGCAGAGCTGGCTCTCCCAAACTTTTGCTCTCAGGGCCAACTCAGCCACAATGCCAACAATGTTCTTTCAGATAGGGGGGTGGGGAGTACCGCAGCCGGCTAGGGGTGGGGCCAGCTCTTCACAGCCCTCAGACATCAACATGTCCCCAGGTGGTAGTCCAGACCACAGAAGTCTGTCTGGACTTTTGTGGTAACAGGCCCCTGCTGCTGCAGGGCCATGGCCCCAGACATGGCCCCTGGTGGCAGCACAGGGCAGAACGCCACCATGGTCCCAGGTGGTATGGTCAGCCACTCACATCAGTCTGTTCCTCACTTCCCTTCAGTCCCCAGCTCTGCCTCTTTTCACTGTGCTCACATCCTTGTTTCTCTCTCCATTTCTCCACCACTTACTTGCTCCTCTTAGTAAAGCCAGGGGATCTCTGAGTGCCTGGGGTCACCTCAGGAGTGTTCTCAGGAATGCTATACCCAGCTCGTGAATTATAGCACCAGACAAGGGTCATCTCGGGCATGGTCTGTACCCGAGGCCTGTGTGGAGTTGGACTGGTGGTCATCTCAGGCTAGCTCCCTATCCTGGCCCCATGGCACTGGTCTTGTCCTCACTCCTTTCCCAGGGCCCACCGTAGCCCCATGTGAGGGTCATTTGTCTCAGGTTCACTCCTACCTGGGGTTCTTCTAGTTTCTGGCTTGCTCCCCACCCTGGGAGCCAGTCAGGTGGTAGATGCCTGGTAGTCATCCTAAAGTTTGCTCTTCTCAGGGAATGTTAGGTTACTAGTCATTCAGATGTAGAGCCTGTCTCCTCTCTGCCACCTGCTGACAAACATGTGACCTAGCAGCAACTCTAGAGTCTCTAGGGGCAGGGCCATATGGTCATTTTAATGCCTCCCTTCTCAGCCCTACCACACCAACGTCCCCCTCCCCTAAAGCGATGGCCTCAGAAAACGTTTTTCGGGGCTGGAAGGTGCTTCAGATTCCCTTGAAAATGTGAAGCCCCATTCAGTTCGTTTGGAGAGCTGCCTCTACCACGAAGAGTCAGATAAAACAAACCACTCCCGGTTTCTGCATGGAACCTGAATTGCTCTGGATTGACGGGCATTGCCCAAGAGGCAGTTTATATGTGTTTCTACTTTAAAGAGCTCTGGGGTCCTGTGGAAACCTCACCTGTGCTTTTTTAGTTTTATAATGAGCTGCCAATCATTCACTAAAAAGTTAAAAATAAAAAATAAAAAAGTACCTTCGAGGAAATAAAGCTACTGTTACTATATCTGCTCACACATATACACGCCCTTCTGTGTTAACAACTGCCTTATGCAGTGACGTCCATTGTGTAAATGAGGAGGAGGAAGCTCATGGCACAGTGCCTAAACCTGTTAGCCTCTACTTTCCTCCCATAGAAGTTTCTAAGCAGATCCAAGAACAGATGTAAGTAAACAAAAGCATGCTACTGAAAAGGAACAGTTTCCAGAAATAACCACTACACAACAGCAAAACTTTCAATTGAGGCAACTTTTGGTCCATTTTTGTCTCAGGAGATTAAAACTGCTGCAAGTTTACAGTACTGTAAACAAAACATGAAATTATTAATTGTTCTTCCTATCTTTGGCAGGAATAGAGTAGGTTAAAGGCAAAGTTACACTTAGCACTGATTTATAAAGGTTAAATTTATATTTTTCAATTTTATTATAAGGAAACAAGGTTAAAAAATAAAAAAAGGAAAGGCTACAGAGAAGTATGGAGGAATCAGTTAATCAGGTACTTAGCTGGCTTTGGACCTGGAGCAGAGAAACTGGGTAGCTGGGGCTGTAAATGCAGTTTCATGGTAGAGACTAAGGACTAAGCAAGGGATGGCTATGGTTCCTAAATACAGACCTCAACATTACCTAGAACAGAAGCAGATGAGGAAAATACTCACAGGTTATAAGAACTTTTCCAAGCAAGTCAGTCTGAGTCTGGGAGTGAGAAAAGGAGGAGAATCTACAAAACGTCTGCTGCAGTCAAGCCAGTTGTAGCCTTGGGCAGCTCATCTGCCATGAGCATCGTATAGCCCGTGTCTTGTCCAACAGGAAGCATTCAATAGAATGTACATGGAAGAGAAGGCTGTGTCCAGAAGGTCAGTTTTGTTTGAGGATATCAGCTTTTAACTTCAACTCACACACATCCAGTTTGCTTAGCATACAAAGCAATAAGACTTTTATCCCTGGCCAACCCCTACTGTCCCTAGAAAAGGAGCAGCTATCTTCAACAAGCAATTGTCTGGGTAGAGAGGTGAACGCTGGAAGAAGGAAGAGGTATTAAAATGGTTGGTTAGTAAGGCCATCGAGTATCAAGTAGTATAGGCCAACCACATGTTGCTCAAGGGCAGGCACATAGAATGAAGGTTGCCACATGCTCAAGATAAGACATTAGGCTTTTTCCAAACCAAGGGCACAGGGACTAAGCTGTACTTGTTTCATTTCTGACCAAATTCAAATCAAAAGTTTGAGAAGGCAAAGGGAATCAGGAATATACTCTGATGGACCTGAGGTCATGGAATCTACCCACATGGATAAGTCTAGAAGAGAATCACCCAGGAAAGATGTGTATGTGTATTTTAATCGCCTGGAATGTTTTCACTCACATTTTGCCAGAAATAGTTACCTGAGCGAGCCAGTTGCCTGGTTTATCTTAAGCTTCATGGTGTAGTGATGTAGTTAGCACTTTTCTACAGGAAACCAGCTGGTATCATTTAGGCTGCAGAGATCCAAAATTCAAAATTACATACATTTCAGAGACAGTCAACTGGCATGAAATTCTAGTTTTTATCATATGTCCTTTACGGAGAAGAAAAAAAAAATCACATCCCACCTATTCGACAGGAAAGATAGCCTATGGAAAAAAGTATTGTATAGCTCCCAGGGATCAAGCAAATTGACTTTATGAGAAAATGAGAAGTGATTAGGCAAAAGAATAGGAGATGGTTCACTGCAAAAGCTGTCATGGTGAAAAGGTTTACTAGATTATTTCGTATTTGTACTAAAACTAAATAGTATCTAGATATGACAGAACAACACACCATCCAAGGCATTTATTTAATTAGGGGTGTGTGTGTGTGTGTGTGTGTGTGTGAGAGAGAGAGAGAGAGAGAGAGAGAGAGAGAGAGAGAGAGAGAGAGAGAGAGAGAAGAGAAAGAGGTATACATTTATGTCTGTGTACTATTGGCATTGCATGAAGATTATATAATATACTACCAAGTTATGAAAAGGTAAGATAATCAATGGGACCCGCAAATTTCCTCCTCCTCTGCATCCTCTCCCTCTTCGATTTTCTCCTTCTTCCCTCTTTCCTCCTTCTGCTCCACTTTCCCTTTTATCTACTCAATCATCAGCTCTCCTTTATTTTACAAATTAAGGTGGGAAGCAGGTTTACAGGAAATCATCTGAGTGCTGACTCAGTCCTTGTTCTCAACCACTCACAGGAGAACGGAATTAACATCAAATGTAATTAGCCCCAGGGCTATCCACAACATTCAGCATTGGTTAGATACTGTGGTGGTCTGAAAGAAAAAAAAAAATGGTTCCTATAGTCTCATAGAGAATAGCACTATTGGGAGGTGTGGCCTTGTTGGAAGAAACGTGTCACTGGGGCGGGCTTTGGAGTTTCAGAAGCTCAAGCCAAGCCCAGTGGCACATGCTCTTTCTGCTGCCTGTGGACCCAGGTGTAGAACTCTCAGCTAACTCTCCAGCACCATGTGAGCCTGCATGCTTCCTGCCATGATGATAATGGGCAAAACTTCTAACCTATAAGATAGTCCCCAGTTAAATAATAATAGTTGCTATGGTTATGGTGTCTCTTTGCAGCAATAAAATCCTAAGACAGATGCCTTCAAAGCAGGTGGAAGATTCTGGAAAAGGCAAGGTTTAATATCTGCAGTACAAATTAACAGCTTAAAATAACCAGAGTCAGTTTCTTCGTAGAGCTTCTGAAGGTCAGGAATCTGGCTGGGAGAATCAGATCTGTAGTTAGGTCACATTACAGACAAGAGCCACAGAAGTAACCATCTGATTGGAGGGTCTGCTGCCAAGATCACTCATAGGGCATCTGGCCACATCATAGCCTGTTTTTGCCAAGTAGGTTTCTTCATAGACTCCTCAGTGGAAAGCTGCTTCTTTAGAAATAAGAGCCACAGCTACCAAGAAAGCCATAGCAAAGCTTAGAATCAAACATGGCACACCACCAATTATTTCCTTTATACCAGTGGCAAATGTAGGAAGGTAAATTTATGAAATACTGATGTCTATACTTGTAGGTATATTAGATTTAAAATAATAAAAAAATAAAATAAGGACAAAAAGTAAACCTTTGCAGGAGAAGGTTTATATTGTGACCAAAGGGATGACTTCCTTTGTAAAATGTTGCTAGTTTCTGACCATTGAGTCAAGACCTAAAGATGGTAAGAAAAATACTGATTGATGCGTTAGAGGAAATAAGCTCCCACTACCCAAAAATAATTAGAAAAATGATAAAGGAGGAACTTGGGTAGGAAAGCAATCAGCTCAATTTTGAACTAAGAGTGCAAGGAGTATGCTCTGGGGAAATTTGCTGCCTCTCATTTAAGAAGTTTTCTATCTAGTCCTCGGAAGGGAATTAAGTAAGTCTGTATTTCCTTTTTCTCCAAGCACAATCCTTCTACCGATTTGTATTTTTATCTGGTTAGGTTGGCTTCCAGCTATGAATCCCCACTGAAAACCTCAGGACCCACATAGCTGGAGAGGTGGAAAGCCGTCAGCCACAGACCTATCAACGGGTTCCAAACAGACAGAATCTTTAGAGGTTGTCATTAACAACCTCCACGGAGTAAGTGGTGCTTGAACAGTGGTTCACGAAATGCCACCACTGTGAATTGCACACTACAAACAGAACCATATGCCTGAAATGGTTCTAAAGGCAAATTGTATTTGTTATGGTCACTGACCAAATTACAGGTTTGACCAGAACCAAAGTATTTGGGGTTTTGTCTGTACTGAGATCAAGGCTTAAAAATGAAGTGTGACTGCAGTGGTTGTAAGAGAGTTCTATGATATTTCTCCCATCAGGGCTATGATGGAATCCCTCTTGCTTGAACTGTAAACCAGTCTCCTTACCTCCGACGAAGCCGAATGGAGCTGGAATGGCTACTGTACCAGGGTTTTTGAAAGAGCTTGACTTACAACTGGTCCTTTCCTGAAGCACACATATCTGGAACCCTCAGGCACCATAGTAATGCCTGGCTGCCGTGAACCTAGAATTGCCTCTTAGAGAAGATATCAAGGCTCAAGGAAGAATCTGGTTGAGCTCCTGAGGTGACAGCCACCTGGCACACTCGGTAGGTAGAAGTGTAGAATGTTTGCCAAGACCCTGACCCAGCTACTGGGAGGCTACAGTGTTCTAAGAGACTCTGGGGAAACCATACCTCAGCTTTTTCAAGCCTCAGTGATATCAAAGATAACCATTAGTGATTATTATTTTATAACAGTATCTGAAACAGTCCCTGTGAAAAGTGAAACTCCATCAAATCCACATTACCAGAAAAGGGATTTCAAAGAAAATGTGTACTGGTATCTAAAGTACTTCCATATGATATTTGAATTTTGGAGTCCCTCAAATCTAATTGAATTTTCACTTCATTTTATATGCAAGCCTCTTCCAAAACTTTCTCACCTGCAGAAACTCAGCTTTGTCAAATATTTCCACGACATAACTAGTGAGCCTCTATTTTAAGATTGTTGTCATAGTCACATTGAAAAGTGAACATTTTGAGAACAGAAGACACTCAATAACCAAAATACCATGCTACGTTTCTGGGAAAGGGAGTAATAAAATGATAATTTTTTCATATCTTTTTTATTAATTATTTTTTATTTACATTTCAAATGTTGTCCCCCTTCTGAGTCTTCCTTCTGCAAACCCCACAACCTATCTGCCCCCCACTTTCCCTATAAGAAGGTGCTCCCACACCCAACCACCCACTCACCCCTCTAGCATTCCACTTCTTCGAGGTAAAAAACCTCCACAAGACCAAGCACCGCCCCTCCCATTGATGCCACATAAGGCCATCCTCTGCTCCATATGCAGTTGGAGTCATGGACCCACCCATGTATATTCTTTGGTTGGTGGTTTAGTCCTGGGAACTCTGAGGGGTTCAGTTAGTTGATATTGTTGTTCTTCCTATGGGGTTGCAGTCCCCTTCAGCTCCTCAGCCCTTCCCCTAACTCTTCCATTGAGGTCCCAGGCTCAGTCCAATGGTTGGCTGTGAGCATCTGCATCTGTACTGGTCCATCTCTGGCAGAGCCTCTCAGAGGACACCTATACCAGGCTCCTGTTTGCGAGCAGTTCTTGGCATCAGCAATAGTGTCAAGGATTGGTGTCTGCCTATGGGATTGATCTCAAGGAAGGGCAGTCTCTGGATGGCCTTTCCTTCAGTCTCTGCTCCATTTTTGTCCCTGCATTTCCTTTAGACAAGAACAATTCTGGGTTAAAGATTTTGAGATGGGTGGCCCCATACCTCAACTGGGGGGCATTCCTATCTACTGGAGATGGTCTCTTCAGACTCTATCTACCCTCTGTTGGATATGTAGAATAATGTCATCACCATTGGATCCTGGGAGCCTCTCACATTCCTAGTCTCTGGGACTTTCTAGTGGTTCTCCCCATTCCCCACCAGCCATTGCTACATATTTCTATTCATTCTCTTGGACGTCTAAACTTCTCTCCTATCTCTTCCATTACTCAATCATGCCCCCCCCCGCCCAACTTTTCCTTCTCCCTCCACTCTCTCAGCCCAGGCCCTCTATCTGCCACCCATGATTATTTTGTTCCCCCTTCTAAGTGGGATTGAAGCATCCACACTTGGACCTTCCTCCTTAAGCTTCATATGGTCTATGAGTTTCATCGTGGGTATTCCGAGCTTTTTTCCTAATATCCACTTATCAATGAGCACATAACATTGCCTTTTGGGTTTGAATTACCTCACTCAGGATATTTTCTAGTTCCACTCATTTACCTGCAAAATTTGCGAAGTTGTCATTTTTTAATAACTGAATAGTGTTCCATTGTGTAAATGTACCACATTTTCTGTATCCATTCTTCCACTGAGGGACATCTGGGTTGTTTCCAGCTTCTGGCTATTATAAATAAGGCTGCTATGAACATAGAGGAGCATGTGTTCTTGTTATATGTTAGAGAATCTTCTGGGTATATGCCCAGGGGTAGTATAGCTGAATCTTCAGGTAAAACTATTTCCAATTTTTTGAAGAACCACCAGATTAATAATTTGATAAACCAAAGTAGTTTATCAGCTTGCAATCCCACCAGCAATGGAAGACTGTTCCTCTTTCTCCACATCCTTGCCAGCATCTGCCGTTGCCTGAGTTTTTGATCTTAGCCATTCTGATTGATATAAGGTAGAATCTTAGGGTCATTTTGATTTGCATTTCCCTGATGACTAAGAATGTTGAACATTTTTTTAGGTGCTTCTCAGCCATTGGAGATTCTTCATTTGAGAATTCTTTGTTTAGTTCTGTTTGGTTTTCTGGAGTCTAACTTCTTGAGTTCTTTGTGTATTTTGGATATTAGACCTCTATTGGATGTACAGTTGGTAAAGAACTTTTCCCAATCTGTAGGTTGCTGTTTTGTCCTATTGACAGTGTACTTTGCTTTACAGAAGCTTGGCAATTTTATGTGGTCCCATTTGTCTATTGTTGAACTTAGAGCATATGTTAATTTTATACCCAGCCACTTTGCTGAAGTACTGCAACCTTGACTTCTTTCTTTCCAATTTGTAGCCCTCTGACCTCTCTTTGTTGTCTGATTACTGTAGCTAGAACTTCGAATGCTATATTAAATAAATAGGAAGAGAGTGAAAAGCCCTTTTCCCTGATTTTAGTGGGATTGCTTCAAGTTTCTCTCCATTTAACTTGATGTTGGCTGTTGGTTTGCAATATACTGTTGTTATTATATTTATGTATGGGTCTTGAATTCCTGATCTGTCCAAGACTTTTAACATGAAGGGGTGTTGTATTTTGTCAAACATCTTTTCAGCATCTAATGATCCTGTGACTTTTTTTGAGTTTGCTTATATATTGGACTACATTGATGGAATTCCATATGTTGAACCAGTCCTGCATTCCTGGGTTGAATCATACTTGATCATGGTGAATGATTGTTTTGATGTGTTCTTAGATTCAGTTTGTGATAATGTTTTTGACTATTTCGCATTGATATTCATAAGCAAAACTGGCCTGGAGTTCGCTTTCTTCATTGGGTTTTATGTAGTTTAGATATCAATGTAACTGTAGCTTCTTGGAACAAATTAGGTAGTGTTCCTTCTGTCTCTATTATATGGAATAGTTTGAGAAGTATTTGTATTTGGTCTTCTTTGAAGGTCTAATAGAATTCTGCACTAAAACCACCTGACCCTGGGATTGGTTGATTTCTTTGTTTGCTTTTAAATGGTTTATCTGGACCTGAATTAACTTTGGTATCTGTCTAGAAAGTCACCCATTTTATCTAGATTTTCCAGCTTTTCTTTTTAGCATAGGCTTTGGTAGTATGGTGTGATGATTTTTTTTTTAATATCCTCAGTATCTGTTCTTATGTCTTCCTTTTTATTTCTGACTTTGTTAGTTTGGATACTGTCTCTGTGCCCTTTAATTAGTTTGGCTAAGAGTTTATTTATCTTGTTGATTCTCTCAAAAAATCAGCTCCTGGTTTCCTTGATACTTTGTATAGATCTTTTTATTTCTACTTGGTTGATTTTAGCTCTGAGTTTAATTATATCCAGCCATCTATTTCTCTTGGGTGTATTTGCTTCTTTTTGTTCTAGAGCTTTCAGATGTGCTGTAAAGTTGCTATGTAGGTTCTCTCCAATTTCTTTATGAAGGCACTCAGTGGTATCAATTTTCCTCTTAGCATTGCTTTCATTGTGTCCTGTAAGTTTGGGTGCCTTCATTTTCATCAAATTCTAAAAAGTCTTTAATTTCTTTTCTTATTTCTTACCAGACAAAGTTATCACCGAGTAGAGAGTTGTTCAGTTTCCATGAGTATGTGGGGTTTCTATTGTTTATGTTGTTATAAAGTCCAGTTCATGGTGATCATAAAGAATGCATGGGATTATTTCAGTCTTCTTGTTGAGGTTTGTTTTGTGTCTGATTATATGGTCAGTTTTAGAGAAAAAACCATGAGATGCTGAGAAGAAGGTATATTTTTTTGTTTTAGGGTGAAATGTTTTATATATATACATATATATGTATATATATGTGTGTGTTTATTGTTTATGTATATGTGTATATATGTATATATATGTGTGTGTATATGTTATGTGTGTATATGTGTATATGTGTATATATGTATATAATGTATGATCCATTTGATTCATAACATATTAGTTTCGATGTTAGTTTCACTGTGTCTCTATTTAGTTTCTGTTTCCAGGATCTGTCCATTGCTGAGAATGAGATGTTGAAGTCTCCCACTATTATTATGTGAGGTTCATTGTGTGTTTTGAGTGTTTCTTTTACAAATGTTGGTGCCCTTGCATTTGAGGGACAGATGTTCAGAACTGAGAGTTCATCTTTGTGGATTTTTTTTTTTTTGATGAGTATAAAGGGCCCTTCCCCATCTCTTGTGATGACTTTTGGTTAAAAGTCTATTTTATTGGATATTAGAAGTGCTACCAACTTGTTTCTTGGGACCATTTTCTTAAAAAACTTTTTTCAAGACTTTTACTCTGATGTATTGTCTGTCTTTGTCACTGAGGTTTGTTTCCTGTATGCAGCAAAATGCTGGATCCTGTTNACATATCCAGTCTGTTAGCCTATGTCTTTTTATTAGGGAATTGATTTGATGTTGAGAGATATTAAGGACCAATGATTGGTGCTTCCTGTCGTTTTTGTTGTTTGAAATGGTATTAAGTTGTGTGCTTCTCTGCTTTTGGATTTGTTGTGAGGTGATTAATTTCTTGATTTTTCTTGGGTGTAGTTTCCCTTCTTGTGTTGGAGTTTTCCATCTATTATCCTGTCTAGGGCTGGATAAGTGGAAAGTTATTTTTTAAATTCGGTTTCGCATCAAATATCTTTATTTTTCCAACTATAGTGATTGAGAGTTTTGCTGGAATTTGTGCTCTCTTAGGATCTGCAAGACATCTATCTGTCCAAGGTCTTCTGGATTTTAGAGTCTCTGGTGAGAAGTCTGGTATAATTCTGATAGGCCTGCCTTTCATGCTACTTGGCCTTTTTCCTTTACAGCTCTTAATATTCTTTAATAATTTGGTCATTATGTGATGGGTGAAATTTCTTTTCTAGTCCAATCTATTTAGTGTTCTATAGGCTTCTTATATATTTATGGCCATCTTTTTAGGTTAGGGATGTTTTTGATATTTTGGTTTCTGTTGCTTATGTTCTTACACTTGCCTCTCACCATCTGGTTATCTCTGTTAACTGGCCTAGCCATCTCTCACTGGAACCTGTCTCTCCTGTGTACCTGTGTGCCCATCGGAAGGCCTTCCTGTGCTCCAGTCAAGGCCCAGACTAAGGACTCTCACCTGTGTGGAAACCTCTCTCCCTCAGCCCTCTCTCCGGTATCCCCAGGGTTGAGGACATCGCCCCGGGGCCCCTGGTATCAGGGGCTACCCCTTGTCCTCCCCCCATCGAGTGTCGTCAGTGGCTTAGATGCCCACCCCGGGCTGGGTGGAAAGCATTTGGCAGCCCTCCCATATCTGCCTGCCCAGAGCATAGGAGGAACTCTGGCCAGATGCAGGCTTCTTCCCTCCCTCCTCTTTCCCCTACACCCACTTTGTTCCCAAGACCTGGGTATGGTGGACCTCCTAGAATCAAGCTGTCTCTGGGTGTGGGAGGGGGTCTAGAGCAACCGATCTTTGAGCCTGATTATGACAGGCCTCCTGGGAGTCAAGCTGTCTCTGGGAGTGGATGGGGTAGGGAGGAGCTGGAGCACCTGATCTGCCCCTGGATGCATTTGCCAACATGAAGAAAGATGTGTCTCCAGCAGAGCATATAGCTACTGTGTCCACTGAGTCCCATGGGGAAGGGGGTGTCCCAGTTAGGCCAGGTAGTGCGGCATGGGGTCTTACCTTTGAATCTGGTTGTGACAGAACTCCTGAGAGTCAAGCTGTCTCTGGGTGTGGGATGCAGTCTGGAGCACCAGACCTGCCCAGGGCAGAATTTCAGATCCAAAGGAAGATGTGGCTCCAGCAGGGCAGGTAAGTCCTGCATCACTAAAAGGATAGTTTTTAATACAGCCTTAATATGAACAACTAGTGTCTTCCAGTGATATTGAAGACCCACACTAAACACACAGGTGGTTCTTTCCCCTAATGGAGACACATGTTCTGCATAGAGAAACATGTCCAATACAGGGAATGATCACAGTGAGTTTTTTTTACCCTGAGATTTAATTTTAGAAGGTGCTAGACATCTAGGCATGGGAGCTGCCTCAGAATGACAAGCACAGTATCTGACAATGAGAGGAACACCCCAGCACTGCAGTCAGGATGGTCCTGAGAATAAAGTATCCGAAGATGAATGCCAGACAGTGAACAAAATGTGTGACCAAGGATGACATCAGACACCTGATATTTTGACAAAATCAAATGTTCCTCCTTAATGTATGTACATCCTACCAGCATTTGGTCCAACCACACATGACAATTATGAACTCAGTGTCCCTGGCCCTTCTTTCTGTGCATGCGAAAAAGCCAGAAAGATTACTTGATTGCTGTTTTCTCTGTAGGACTTAGTTGCCTTTGCACACTGACCTTTACCTCTGGGTCAGCTCTCATGTCAATGACAAATGCAATATAGAAATGTCGTTTTAGCTGGGTGTGGTGGCACATGCCTTTAATCCCAGCTCTCGGGAGGCAGAGACAGGTGGATTTCTGAGTTCAAGGCCAGCCTGGTCTACAGAGTGAGTTCCAGGACAGCCAAGGCTACACAGAGAAACCCTGTCTCGAAAAACCAAGAAAAAAAAAAAAAAGAAATGTAGTTCTATCCTTTTGGGTTCACTGATGGATGTTCTGCAGGTCAGATTCTGCTTCTTTATACAAGTGCATAAAGAGAGCTTGATAAGAAACTCTCTTTACTTTCTAAAATCCCTACTACCAGACTTCTTTGGGTAAGACTAAACTAGGCAAATGGTAGAAGGCTGTTAGAGAAAATGCATATACTCATCACCAATGTAGCTATATGACTGCGGCTTCTTCCGCATGCTGGATGGTAATTATCCTTATACGAGTGGTTCTGGTATCTTCAAGCACATTCAGATCATCTGTAAAGCCACTGAGATATACTAATACCAAGCAAGCACAGACGAATTCCATTTAAACAACTCAGAAAGAGCCCAGGTGTTTTTAAAAGCTCCTTTAATGATTCTAATGTGCAATTAGGTGAATTTCTGACCTACATTATTTTTATGTCTAACCAGCCCTCCTAATTTTTTTACAATAACAGTTGTCGGTGTCTGATGACACCTGATGTCTGTCTATTTCCATATGTAAGCTTAATACTACAGTAATACTGAAAATGGTCTCAAATCTGTTTTAAAGGACATTTCCAAGGCAGGAACATAGAAAACTACCAGAAGTAAAGGGGCACTGAGGGGAACTTGCCTGTCTTGAAAATGAAGCCTCTATAATCACCATTATCCTGAGTATACTCATTTTGCCTCAGGGATTTGGTAATGACTTACAAGATTCTTACGCAACCCGAACACTCCTGAATGCCTCTAGACAAGAATGGGCAGACTACTGCAACAACACAACTCAGAAACATTTCTAAAACACCTTATACCATTAGTGTCAAGCTAACATTTCCTGAAAAGTGACAGAAAACTTAAATAGCAAAATAGGCTTAAAGATACTGTCTCCTCAACTGTCATCTCGATCGCATCAGATAACTGACCACATGGCTCTAAAAGGCCCTGTCCTTAAAAATGTAGCCTCCTCGGGATTTTCAATTTCCCCCTTTCCTTTACAGACCTAAGACTTATGCCTGTACATATAGCTTTCTGTCTCTTTATTTTACTAATGGTCCATTCCTCTATTTTTCACACCGAGGATCCATAATTTCTTCTCAGCCTGTTGTGGTTTGTGTTCTCATGTATTATTGTATTATCCAAAAAATCCTGTTTGCAGTGTCCCACACATAGGCTAGAGGTATCCTTTCCCCAGTTGGCTCTGATTGGGAAATAAAGTTGCTAATACCTAATGACTGGGCAGGGAAACAGAGGTGGAACTTTTAGATTTTCTGGACAAAGGATGAGGGAAAAGAAGAAGATCAAATGACAGGTAAGCAGAAAGGTCATACTTAAGAACCTGCCAACATGTGGGTGGCCCCAGGGGCCACTTCTCCAATTGGGTCTGGTGTAGCAGAGATGAAATATAGATTTTAAAAGGTGTTATCTCAGGAATCTTGAAAGGGAAAGTGGATTAGCCACATGGAGTTAGGGAGAAGCCCAGTTGTTGAGCTAATAAGGCATATTAAAAATATCACCATGTGTGTGTGTGTGTGTGTGTGTGTGTGTGTGTGTGTGTGTGTGCGCGCGCGCTTCATTCTCAAATCCAGAAAACTCTAGAGGGGGGCAAGAAGTTCAATCGCTCACCATGAGATCAGAGCTCGTGTTCACTGCTTTATCAGCCTAAAGAACTCTAATTAAAAATAAAACATATACATGTTTCCTGACACTAGGACCTTCTTATTCTTGCTCAACATAAATAGATAAATAGATAGATAGATAGATAGATAGATAGATAGATAGATAGATAGACAGACATATAGTTATATAGATATATAAATATATGATGTATACTTGTATATACATTATGAAATGAACAAACATAGATAATTCTATTTTCATTACCTCATTTGCTTATCATTTTGTAGAATAACTACAAAGAGAAAATAACATTCATTCTTTCAGCAATTTTCAAATATATATTTAGTCATTGGGATGCACAACAGACCTGCAAGACTCACATTGATTCTAAAAGTAATTCTGCTTTTGACCAGCACCTCCAAATTAATGAGTGACTGTAATTTCTTACTGGAGTAATAGAAAGACTTCTAAAGAAGTGCCCCATTGACCAACTGCTTTGATCGTGTGTCTGAGCAACAAACCTTGCCATCATCGGCAGGCAACAGGCACTTCTTTAGCACTTGGGCTTTCTCAACCAGGTTAGAAAGAGACAGGGGAACATTGCAAGTCTGTTTATTCCAGTAGACAAGACTGCATTCTTTTCTTCAGATGATACTACTGTCATGACAAAAATGACACAAAATAGAATTTGTGTGTGGAAATAAATCAGGCTTATATATGATAACATCACTCAAGTATGTTAATTTCAAACCAACTAAGCTTTTTTATGCTATATAGCTAGCTGGTTTTTGACAAACTATTCTCTATGACACACTCAAAAGATACTGAGTTCCTTTAATTAATACTAAGATATTTTTCTATCATTCAAAATGGAAAGTATCTAATATAGAAAGTAGTTCTTGAAATTTTGTTATAAATAGGATATTGTTATAAATAAAGTGGAATTAGTTGGTCTAGTGTGGAGATGGTGAAGATATATCTTTACATTACTAGTCTAAGAAGCTCAAGTTTTAAAATGGCTGTTGATCTGTCATCTAGTATATCTGGAAATGTATAATGTACTTAACAATGTAGAAATAGTGAGAAACTTTGCAGAAATTCTTTAAAATCTGGGACTGGAACAGGTCTCCTTGGAACCCTCACTGAGGTCTAGCTAGAAAAGAGATTTGGTTTACAAAGAACGCCCACGCTTTCAGCCTAAGAGAAGAAGGGAAGATCAGAAAGCTTCACACACACACACACACACACACACACACACACACACACACACACACAAACCCATCTTTCTTTTTTTAATTAATTAATTAATTAATTATTATTTTCTTTATTTACATTTCAAATGCTATCCCAAAAGTTCCCTATACTCCCCCCGCCCCTGCTCCCCTACACACCCACTCCCACTACTTGGCCCTGGCCTTCCCCTGTGCTGGGTCATATAAAGTTTA
>NC_034606.1:8710311-8712033 GCF_900095145.1 Mus pahari | reverse complement strand
TTTAACCTTAGCCATTCTGACTGGTGTGAGATGGAATCTCAGGGTTGTTTTGATTTGCATTTCCCTGATGACTAAGGATGTTGAACATTTTTTCAGGTGAAAACCCCATCTTTCAACCAACAGGTAATTGGAAATGTTTTAGAGTCTTTTTATCTTCATATTTTCAGGATTAGAGAGATACCAAATTAACCCTTTCAAGTTAGTTAGATGTGAAGCTAAATGTGGAACAGAAGATAAGATAGACACCATGGAGGAAGTATCGAACATTTTCTTCCACTGACTTTTTCTAAATAGCCCTAATTATGATTTCTCTCACCATAAAGGATATGTAAACTCAAGGAAAAAACTTGATCATTGGCTACAGCCTGGTGACAAGGAAAAAAATGAGGTCAGACCTATGAACTAAATTGGGGTACAGCCAAACTGGAGACTATCACTACTCTAGGACCCATTGGCTAGATAAGCTTTGTCAGTATTCAATTCACAAGCCTACTGAGCTTAAAAGAGACTTATGATCACAAAGAACCCTGAGTGCAGCCTTCCTTTCTTCAGTTATCTATGTGGTTCGAGGATGGTGACAATCTAGTGCCTACTGGATGACTAAATTCTCCAAGTGTTATTTATGTAGTTTCTTAATTTGTCAAGTCTACTATTGCTAACCATTGGTAACCATCTAGTTTGAATATATCATGATGATTGATTCACTGACTATACTTTTTAAAATGTGTTTAGTTTTGTTTACCCCTATGTGGTGGTTTGAATATGCTTGGCCCATAAGAAGTGGCTCTAATTAAGTGTGGCCTTGTTGGAGGAAGTGAGTCACTGTGGGGCTTGGCTTTGAGATCCTACGCTCAGGCTCCGCCCAGTGTGGAAGAGACCCTCCACTTGGCTGCCTGCAGAAAACAGACTCCTCTGGCTATCTTTGGATCAACTTGTAGAACTCTCAGCTCATTCTCCAGTACCATGTCTGCCTGCACACTGCCATGCTTTCCACCATGATGATAACCGGCTGAGCCTCTGAACCTGTAAGCTAGGTCCAGTTAATTGTTGTCCTTAGAAAAGTTGCCTTGCTCATGGTGTCTCTTCACAGCAAAAATATAAAAAATAAAATAAAAAATAAAAGTAAACTAAACTAAAATATCATTTTTCTTTAAACACACATGGTACTATGAAAATTGTAACATAGTCCCACTGATAAATTTTAAGAAACCAAGTAAGCTATTAAAAACAATGAATTTATGAAATTCTTATGCAAATAGATGTATCTGGAGGATATCATCCTGAGTGAGGTAACCCAATCACAAAAGAACACACATGATATGCGCTCACTGATAAGTGGATTAGCCCAGAAACTTAGAATACCCAAGATACAATTTGCAAAACACAAGAAAATCAAGAAGAAAGAAGACCAACTTGTGGATACTTCATTCCTTCTTGGAATAGGGAACAATATAACCATGGAAGGAGTTACAGAGGCAAAGTTTGGAGCTAAGATGAAAGGATGGACCATCTAGAGACTGCCCCACCCAGGGATCCATACCATAATCAACGACCAAACGCAGACACTATCACATATGCCAGCAATTTTGCTGAAAGGACCCTGATATAGCTGTCTCTTGTGAGGCTATGCCAGTGCCTGGCAAATACAGAAGTGGATGCTCACAGTCATCTATAGGATGGAACACAGGGCCCCTAATGGAGGAGCTAGAGAAATTACCCAAG
>NC_034606.1:8705764-8710246 GCF_900095145.1 Mus pahari | reverse complement strand
AGAGAGGCCCCTTGGTCTTGCAAACTTTATATACCCCATACAGGGGAATGCCAGGGTCAAGAAGTGGGAGGGTTTGGTACGAGAGCAGTATAGGGGACTTTGGAGATAGCATTTGAAATGTAAATGAAGAAAATAGCTAATAAAAAAATTGAAAAAAAAAAGAAAGCAAGTGAGCACTTGTTCAATAAAGATCTTAATGGCCCTCTTAGCACCCCGAAGGGCTGAGTTTCAAGCCCTGGTTGGATGTCTCATAAAAATCCCCATGAAGGGAAGCTCTGAGTCCCCCTCAGCAGTGAATCTTGTTCTAGGCCTTTCATGATGAGAAAGCAGACCACCAGCACGGGGTCACTCCCAGCCTCTCCTCTTGCTGGTTTCACTGAGTTCCATAGTCTCCTAACATGCCAGCAGCATGTTTGCTTTTCATTTGTTTGTGGCTTATTTAAGCCACAGATGTGGGTGGGTGGCAGGAACTCAGCACTTTTCTTCTTTGGTGATAAGGATGGCCATCAACAAAGCACATATGGCTCCTATTAGAGTAAATGGAAGGCACGTGTCTAATTTGGAGGGTAAAATTGGAAAAATTGAAACAGCTGCAGCTAGTGATCCTCTGTTCTGAATGGATGTTGAATGAGGTGAACAGTTCAGTCTCTTCTTCTAACCTGCTTATATGACTTCCTTGTTGCATAACTGTCATCTCTTTTATCTGGTTCACAAGGCCTAGGGTTTTCTCTGAGCTTTTTTGGTTTAGCATCCATTTCTTTCTCATTATGAAAGAAGAAATCTGGAAAAGTGCACTTCACATTAACTCTATTAGTACCAATGGTAAGCCCCAACATGTTGGATTCAGCAGAATGTGTGTAGACAATCATCAGGATCTTTTAAAGGGACCCACATATACAATTGAGGCAGCACAGTGAACATAAAATTCATTTTGCTCTCAATCGTGAATAGTTTAATTTAGTGATGGGTAAACATCTCAATGTGCCAGTAACTGGTTAAAAAAAAAAAAAAACAGAAAATTCTCATTCTCTAGGATTTTATATTCTAGGAAAGACCAGCAAGACAGTTGTTTTACACATAAAACCATGGAGGCAGAGCTATGCTGTTGTTATTCACTATTATTCTGTCTGTTCTCAAAAAAAAAAAAAACTATTGGCTATATGAATAAAATGGTTACAATATACGTGGAAAGGCAAAGCAAAGACAGTGGAAACAAACCATGAAGTTGAATGGAAAATGATGGCTCATCGGTCCAGAAATTAATGTCAAAAGGAATGA
The DNA here is from genome assembly GCF_900095145.1 of Mus pahari. Classification (NCBI taxonomy): domain Eukaryota; kingdom Metazoa; phylum Chordata; class Mammalia; order Rodentia; family Muridae; genus Mus; species Mus pahari. The sequence continues at coordinate 8,708,968 of NC_034606.1, read as the reverse complement.
GACAGGCCAGGAAGAATGTGTGCAGTCTGGCTGGCTTTGGGGAGTCTGACCTCTAAGATACAGCCATGGGATAGGGAGACATCGAGATGTTCTGAGATATAAGATGAGAAGGAGGAGATTTATGTCACAGGAGGAGATTAAGATACATACGCACACACATGCACACACACACCACTCACCTGCCTCAGAAAGCGAATTTGAAAATGGGTAAAACCAGGCCAAAATCTTTTAAGGATAGACTTCAGGAGGTGGAGAAGGAGGATGGCAAGAGAGGAGAGAAGAGGAGAGGGAAAAAATGAGAGGGGGGAGAGAGACAGGGTCAGAGAATCTCTTTGGCCCATCTATGTGGCTAGGTGCATCACTCAAAACCTCAGTAAGACCCAACAAAGACTGGCAAAGTATCAACAAGTATTATCCACACATTCATATATTATCTATGCCTCAAGTGGGACAAAAGGCATTATGTCACTAAAGAAGACACTACTAACATTCCTAGAACTCAGCTACGTTAAGTTTAACATGACATATTTTTTATTTTATTATGTACTTGAGCTAGCTTTTTAGCATCCTTCTGCACCTGTTATCAAGTGCTAGAGGATGAGAAACAAAGGGAATGAAAACTAATACACATTCCAGAAAACTTAGGAAGAAGTTAACAATATTGGTTCTATAATTTTATTTCATGTTTGAAGGTTTCATTTTATGTTATAAACCTAAAGTATACTCTTAGCTTGTACAACACATAGTTAATTAGCCTTGTTTTGTAGTGTTTTGAAAAGTACTATGAAGTTTGGACTCTCTCCTTAACATATCTGACACCAACTGGCCTAACAGATTGTCACAAGGCAAGGAGACACCTAAATTATTATTTATATACATTTGTGTGATAAAGGGGGGGATAAACAATTGGCGATGATGTGCTGAAACTGAAAAATAAACTATACTATTTATCACGTTCACTGTCCATTTCTCATCAGAAGCCTTACAGTGAGTTCAGTGTGTAATCTATTCTCTGAAAAGAACACAAAATTTTACCTTGATTCTAAAGTAAAATGTTGTGACTAAAGACACAGAATAATCTAAAGTGGGTCTCCAAATGATCAGGTGAGACTAGTTATTAAAGAAAAGAATAGTAAACATGTTAATAACTACTACATATACACACAGGCATAAACAAACACATACATACGTACAGGCACACAAACACACACACATACACACAGTCTGCATTAATATTTTCAAAGTAGCACAAATAAAATATACAAGTTTACAGAATTTCTTTAAGATGAGGCCTGGGTTATGCCTTTACACTGATAAAACACTATTTTAATGGCCTACATGGCTTTCTGTGCTCAGAGGTATCACACTATGAATTTTAGGCCCTTAAAAGATTATTGAGGTTAACCACTACCTAGCTGGTCAGAGGACTTCTCTCCAAATATACTCACATGCATTTCCCCATATGCTGTGGGGTGCACTCCAAATCCTGGTGATACTTTTTAATTCATTACTAAATTTAAAACTAAGACTTGCTATGTACCAGCAACAGGTGCGAACTGTTTCTTGCTTGTACCTGAAGAAGGCAGGATAGTATGTCCACTGGAGGAAAATGCTCTCTGAGGAGGCACACCTATGAGACAGATATCTAAATGCTATTATCATGGTCAGGGGGAAAAAATGTCTCTTAGAAATGCTCAGTGCCTAAGGCTGTTTATGTTAAATATGAGGAAGGGAGCAGACATAATGCTATTTCTCAAAACGACTGGTCTCTCAGTGTAGGGAAAAACTCTAAAGGAACACAATTCTTCTCATCCCCCATGAAGATGACCCATGTAGTATGGCTGTCTGCTCTCATTTTCTCTGCCATCACCCAGTATAAGCTATGCAGACTTACCACTTGTCCACCCTTCGAGAATACATAGACACTGAATTGATTTATGAATCTGAACCACCTTTGCCACCTACATGAAGAATATTTCTCACATAGTTTTTCTCAGCTGTTGCCTTTCCTGACAGGGTATCAAAGGCTTTGGCAGGTGAATCCTGCACCCCTGTGCTGGCTGTGGGTGTTGGCATTTGTAAGGGTGCATGTTTCTGTCATCACCCATGAGCCTGAAGCACAGAGGAGAGGTCTGTATGCACTGGAGGAGAGGCAGCTGTTGCTGTCTGTGGAGGAAAATGAAACTAAACCCCTCAGCGTACAATCTCGGCATCTCCTTTCCGAGAAGAAGGGCGAGCTAGAGAGTCAAGGAGCTCCTGCCCAGGGCGTGATACATTGGACCTTGGACTTGATACATTCTCTAACTAATAGCCTACGCAGAAAGGTCTGGTGAAAGGTCATGGATGCATTCCAGCCCAGCTTCGGAGTCCTGTGAAAGGCCAGGGATGTACCTCATTCCACCTTTTGAGACCTGTCTGAGGTACCACTCAGAAACTGCTTATGCTGACTGTGTGTAACGAGACACGAAGGTGAAAATAAATTCTAATATTGTCTATGCTACAGAGACACAGCGTCAGCTGAGAGAAGTAGAAGGAAGCAAATGTGAAGAAGGCAAGCTGCTAAGCTCTGTTACCTGTCTGCTCGCACATCTATTACACCCACTAAGCTCCGTTACCTGTCCACTGACACATCTATTACAATATCTTATGAGAAGACAATGAAAGACATTTTCTGCCTTGTAGAGAAGAGAAGAAGGGGTAGGGAAAAGAAGAAAGGGGGGAGCAAAGGGGAAAGACAGTGAAAAGGAGTGTGTGTGTGTGTGTGTGTGTGTGTGTGTGTATGTGTGAGAGAGAGAGAGTGTATATGTGTGTGAGAGAGAGAGTGTGTGTGTGTGAGAGAGAGTGTGTGTGTGTGTGAGAGAGTGTGTGTGTGTGAGTGAGAGAGAATGTGTGTGTGTGTGAGAGAGAGAGAGAGTGTGTGTGTGAGAGAGAGTGTGTGTGTGAGAGAGAGAGTGTGTGTGTGTGAGAGAGAGAGTGTGTGTGAGAGAGAGTGTGTGTATGTGAGAGAGAGAGTGTGTGTGTGAGAGAGAAAGTGTGTGTGTGAGAGTATGTGTGAGAGAGAGTGTGTGTGTGAGAGAGTGTGTGAGAGAGAGAGAGTGTGTGTGTGTGTGAGAGAGAGTGTGTGTGAGAGAAAGTGTGTGTGTGAGAGAAAGTGTGTGTGAGAGAGAGTGTGTGTGTGTGAGAGAGAGAGTGTGTGTGTGAGAG
>NC_034606.1:8701789-8705473 GCF_900095145.1 Mus pahari | reverse complement strand
AGAGAGAGAGAGAGAGAGAGAGAGAGAGAGAGAGAGAGAGAGACTCATAGAGCAAGGAAACACTTTATACATAAATTAGGTTTTGGAATGTTAGAGCTAGGAATCACTGCAAAATTAAAATTACAAAACCCATCATTTTTGGTGAAGAGGCTGAAGCTCAAAAAATTGATCTTCAGCACTGTAATCATAGTAGTTACCATAATATAGCTTGTAAAAATAACTTTAACTCACCATATGTAATTGTCATTTTGTAGGCTTACTGCTAAATAAGCTCACCCTTTCTAGTTTTCTGAACTCTGATTGACTGGTTCAACTCAGCTGATCTGGTTCAAACTCCTCTTCAAGCTGACTGACTTAAATTAGATTCTGTCAGCTTCTGACTGAATTGCTCTGCTTGGAAAGACTGCCCCTGAACTCCACCAAACTGAACTGAGTTCATTGAACTTGAATTTAACTTCTCTCTCTCTCTCTCTCTCTCTCTCTCTCTCTCTCTCTCTCTCTCTCTCTCTCTCTCTCGCCCTCACCCTTCCCCTCTCCTCCCCCTCTCTCTCTGCACTGCTCTTCAGCCACTCTCTTTCATGTCTGTTGTCATAAGAGTTGGGTGTATCCTACCTCTGACTCATTCCATCAAATGTTTTGGCACTTTGTCTATCCTTCAATTAGACATCATTTTCAAACATGGCTGCTTGCTCCTAAAAACTTACCTTACTTTCCTTGTTTGGGATTAAAGGTGTGTACTGTGAGTTTTCTGTAATCCAGCAGGATCATACAGACCTAGAAGGTCTTTGACTGTGATCCCTTGCCAAAGAAGCCTTGTTGCTAGATTAAAATTCCTTCACAACAGCTATTTAGCTGCATCATGGTTGACTGGAAGTATAGGTACAAAGCAAGAAGTAACTACATTTTGTATTCTTGCGGCTAAGAGACTCTGGCTTCCAACTGGAGGGTCCATGGTCACTGGTGGTTAATCTGGAAGGGGACACTCCTCCAGATAGTGCAGTGGAAGCATAGGAAACACAAACTGGTCTCAGGAGCGGTATAAGAGTACCCACAAGTCCTCATGCATACTTTCGGGCAATCCCTGAGCCATGACCTCGTAAACTTATGTGGTCACAGTAGTTTAGGTGAATCACAACGGTGAAACGTACTAAAGAATTATGTGAAATCTTACACCTATACAGCTACAACATAGGAGCTTTGGGTTCCTATTATAAGTACCTCCATATACCTAGAAGCTGTGAAATCACACTTTCTCTGACATGCACACCATCATACCATCTGGAACACACTGACCTCGTAGTAGGACATTCTTTTCTATTTTTTCCTCTAACAATTTCTTAATATTTCAGTACCTTGTGCACCCCATTTACTAGTCATGGTTCTGAGAGAAACAGAACCAGTACACAAAGGCCATGTTGATTAAGGTGGTGCCATGCCATTAGAGGCTGAGGAATCCCAGCATATCCTCCAAGCTTGAGGACAAGATGGAGTTATCCCAGATCAACATGTTTTTGTTCTTTAGGCCTGATCAGTTGAGAGCAGATTTCCTGATTCAGTAGACTGATTCGAATGCCATTCTCATCCTCAAAGGCCATCATTGACTCAACAGAATATTTCACCAGCTACTTCCTGTCACTAACCCAGCTGAGTGATAGTTAAAATTAACTCTCTTACTTGTCAAATCCTTTCTCAACAGCCGCCTGATGGTGAATGTTGAAGCCTGCTCCCCCAGCATTGCTGTGCCCATTTGTTCCATCCTGTCAGTCATTTCTTACTGTTACTGATGCAGAGAAACACCTCAACTCAGAGCAGACTCAAGCTGACCACATACCTTGTTATGTTCTGAGCTTTGGTAATTTTAAGAAATTCCACAACCGTAAGCTCCACTTAGGACCAATCAGATTAAAGGTTACAACTGCTCTGTCTAGCTTGAGTCAGAGCTGACCACAGGATAGTGCTACCTGCACCTGCACATGAGCTCCTTGGGGGGGGGGAGCGGCGGGGGCGGCGGGGGCGGGGGGGGGGGAGGGGGTGGCGGCGGGGGCGGCGGCAGGGCCGCTGCCTGAATAAACTGGCCCTGGGAAACATTTGTGGATTTGTGGCCACAGTCAGCTCCTGAGTCTGGTCTATTGCCCTGATCAATCAGTCTTGGAGTGAGCATTCAATAAACCAGCTCTTTCTAACTGAGATCGATGACTGAGTGGTTTGTTCAGCGATTCCCAGACTTCAACACTGAACTTTAAGTCTTTACCTTTCCCTCCTAGGAAAATCGAACTCAAGTACAACAGGAGCCATTTCCCTTCATTTCTTATGACATTGTAACAATGTAGGTACCTTTTTTAAAAAGTAGAATAAAAATTTGGACTGCCAAGATGGTTCAGTGAGTAAAGGTGCTTGCTGCTAAGCATGACAACCTGAGGTTGATCCCTGGGACCCACACAGTGGAAGGAAAGAGAGTCGTCCTCTGGCTTCCATACACACGGCACAGCACATGTTATACACACACACACACACACACACACACACACATGCACACACACACACACACACACACACATGCATGCACATACATGTACTCATATGCTTAACAAATGTAATACAAATTAAAGAAAAAAGAGCACAAACTTGGCAAAAGTGGTCTACAGTTATTGCATGTTCTCTGTCCACTCTGGGTGTTTTAAAGGCAGGTCCGGACTCATTCTCTCTATCCTAGAATGCTAGACTGTGGTCAACCTGTTCAAGGGAAAAAAAAAATCTAGAGTTTGGTGACACTGTACATGGTCTCTGTCTTTGATAGACAGAATAATGCCTAAAAGGTTTCAATGTTATAATCCCTGAAGCCCACAAACATATATGGCAAAAGGTACTCCACAGATAGGATTAAGGATCATGAGCTAGGGAATGTAACCTGGATCATCAGGATTCTTAAAATCAGAGATATGTTTTGTTGAGATCCTTTTGGGGGCCAGGGTCAGAAAAGGATGGGATTTTAAAAAAATTACCATAATACACTGCTGGCCTCTGATTAGGGAGAGGGGCTCAAACTCAGGTGGCCTGTGACAGGGTAGAAAAGTACAGGGAAATAGGTAATAGGTGTACCCTTGGAGCCTCCAGAAGGAACATGGCTTTACAACCACTTCTCAGCCCATGAGCCTCAGGTTTCACTTCTGTAGAGACTAGGGGAATGTGTTGTTTTTAACCATTACATTTGTTGCTTTCCTCCCCCCACCCCCAAGAGTTCCTCTAAATAGCCCTCTAATAGCAGTTTGGGAACTCACTATGTAGACCAGGCTAGGCCAGTACCCCCAGAGATCCACCTGCCTCCAAATGGGATTAAAGGCACATGTTACCAAACTTGGCTCTTCTTGCAAATTCTTAACCCAGAAAAAAAAAAAATTTCTCTTTCAGCCTCTCCACATTAAGGGTTCAAGAAGCATGGGAAACATTGTTACAGTTTCTGAGTGGGTGCATCTTGAATGTAGCTCGGGGTATTCTAATAACTAGCACTTCTTTTTAGAAGATTCAGATTTAAGAAAATTGCCAATAATTAAGTAATTAATAAGTTTGAGATAAGTTTTCAAGCTGGGTGTGGTAGCACATGCCTTTAATACCAGCTTGGGGGGTGGTGAGAGGGAGAGAGGGAAGGAGACAGGGGGAGTGAGGGGGGGAGAGGGAGAGAGAGAG
>NC_034606.1:8661749-8701562 GCF_900095145.1 Mus pahari | reverse complement strand
GAAGGGAAGGGAAGGGAAGGGAAGGGAAGGGAAGGGAAGGGAAGGGAAGGGAAGGGATGCAGGCATCCTTAGTCTCCATGTGATGGCTAGTTTGAGCCTCATAATTGTTTGTTGGGGCGTTAGCTATTCTGAGCATTGTTAGGTTCTATGGCCTCTACCAAAGTCATTTCAAAAGCAATCTTTGAGATGTGGTAACAAAAACTATCTTCTAGACATTGCCTTTGGCAGACTTCAGACCTAAAATCATTTAAAAAAACAAAAAGCAAAAACAGGCAAACCAAAAACCTCTCAGAATGCCTTCTTTTTGTTGAAGTCTGTCTTTGGAGGCCTGGTTCTCAGAAACTGTCTTCTCTGGAAAACTTTTAGATTTCAAGAAAGTGCTTTCAGCAGAGAAGTATACGCTGATAGAGTGTATCAGTCTAGTGATCTAGTCCCTAGAGCAACCCAAGCTGGGGACACACATACCCATTTCCAAATGATTTAGGTACCCAGATATTTTTAGATAAATTCTCTGTATTTCCTCCACTTTTGCCACCAAATCCCTTTACATGAGTCAAATATTTTTCCTCCCAAGATTAAATTAGCTAGCTGCTTTGGCTTCACTTGCAAGAGCATGGTATAACATCTTATGACCTCATTCACCAGCACTACCATGTGCAACATACACAGCACAAACCCACAGGCAAAGATGGCATGCCACCATAGAGCCTCTGACCAAGCAAGGGGTCTCAACACATCTAAATAAACTTATACTAAAAGTATTGAATGGAATCCCTTATCAACTTAGATGTCTCAAAAAAAAAAAAAAGCCACATGGTTTTCTTCCACATATAATGCTTTGCCTTACCCCTAAATTCAGGCTGTGACATACATAAGAAACCAAAGGTTACCCATTATTCTCAAATATAGTAATGATCTAAAATTAGGGAGTGATTTGGGAGCTAAACAAAGCAACAGAGCTAGTTGTTTATATTCTGTGACTAAGTCAGCATATGACTTCAACTGTCAGCAATTTGAAAATGAAGAATCCAGGCTAGAGAAAGACATTACTGCTCATCATGATTAGAGTAACATAAATTAATGCAGCAGGCGACCTAAGATTCAAATCTATAGACGATCAGAGTGGCATGTTTCTTTCAAACTAAAACTGGTTGAGTTTCTTGAAATCCTAAAGGGATTTGCTTTCAAGTATATTGCAAGGTTTGTACATTGAGTGCAAGTGAAGTCTATATGAGTTTTTCTAAATGTAACTCACAGAGATAGATATCCGAGGAAAGTATTTTCAGGAAAAAAAAAACAGAAAACTTTAATTATTGTTAACAGAGAATCATTTAAATGAGGTTGACTGTAAATTCTCCCACAGGGAAGGCTGCACCATTATTTATCAAAACCCGTTCACAGTAAAACTGTAATTTAAATAGGAGACTAAAGTACTAACCTTTAGAATAACATCTTCAGAAACTGGAATCTTCTCATTCCAGAAGGGAACCTCTAGGACCTGGATTCTAACATCCCATAAGACCACCCCACCTAGGCACAGAGGAACCTGACACTCACCTCTCTTCAATGGTAGGAGCTTCAGTGTGAGAGACTGCCATTAGAACAGGGCACATGGTGTCATCAGAGTAGCTAGTCAGGGACAACCGTATGGCACACGCCCGCTCCCTATCCTTACTCCTATTTCCCTCTTTGCAATAATCCATGTTATATAATCCACTTGAGGTTCTAGCCTTGATTACTTATCAATACCCTGATAGGGATTTGATTTGTGCTTGCATGGGAATTCGCACATCTTCTGCAGGTCCCTGACAACAGTTGTTTTTTTTTTTTTTTTTTTTTTGGACTGGTCAATAAAGAGACAGCAGCCAATGGCTGGGCAGAGGAACAAACTCAGAACTTTGAGGATTCCCAGAGAGGTAACACAGGACAGGGAGAAGAAGAATCAACAGGGCAGAATTCCTTCTGTGAATACTTTGTCAATACAAAGTGAATACTTTGACTATACAAACATGAGAGCTGTGTAAGGTAGAGAACCAACCTTGGAGAAATCAGGGATAAGCAGCACCATGGGCCACTCCCCCATCTGGGTCCGGGGTAGCAGAGGTGGACACAGAACATGAAACATTGAAAATAGAATGGGAGAAATATCTGAACTTTAGAAAGAATGAAATGCTTATATGATTTGTTGTCTATTATTTATTCCAATGTCACCTGACAATGGAGGGGAAGGAGGTACATAAGGTAAGGTAGTGGACAGGCAGGTAGGACAAGCTTGGTCAATGGCTTAAGATTGCTGAACCAGAATGATGGACATCTGGAGGCCATAAAATTTATGCTATCATCTCTGTCTGCATCTGAAATTTTCTCCATTAAGTCTTAAAGGGCATAAGTAGCCATTATATAAACTACAGCTTTGAAGTCTCTGAAATTGTTTAAAAGGCCTTGATAAAAGGATTTCACATTTGAATAAAAGCAGAGCAATGTCTCCAGGGTAGATGGCGGATTCAGCCAACTCAATTCTGGTTTTGTAAGATATTCAGCTGAACATAGGTAAGTGAATACTTTGACTTGCAAATTTGAAATTAGGTTGTGAGCAAAGGAGATAAAGAAGCAGAGGTGGTAATACTATACATTCTTTCTTGGCGGTGGTATTACTGGGTTTACCAGTAAATATAAAGGAGCACATTTGCGTATTTCCAAAACAGCTGAGTTCTAATCTGGCTAAGGATAGAGATATACATAGAAAATCTCTTATGTACTGTATGGATACAACACCTGTCAATTAAAGCTGATTAGCCTGTAGCTGGGGTAGGAAATAGAAGGTGGAACCACCGATAGACAGAAAGGGGGGTTAAAAGACAAAAGCATACCTGTAAAGGATGCCTGAGAGAGTAAAATCTTAAAGGATTTTTAAATCATACATCTATAAGAGATTGCAAAGTGTTGCTCTCAAGATGGATGGGACATCTGGATCACTCCCCTGCTCCCAAGGCCCAGGGGCCATGAGAGTAGATGGGTTGGAATGATTGTAAGACCCAAAAAGATCCATGTCCGATCTAGATTCTGGTGTTAAGTGAACTTGGTGTTAAATGAACTGAGGAGTTAAATGAAATGACTTCCCATGACACATCGCTAAACCCATAGATCAGTGTATCACCCAACCCCAAACCAAATCAATCAGCATTTATTCCCTCAACCCCTTTTCTCACAGTCCTGAGAAAATATTAACCTACTTTATTTCTCTATGGATTTGCCAAATCTGGATGAGTTACACATACCGAATCAGTGTGCCTAAATGTAAATGTTGCCTTTATTTCCTCAGATGAAGTGATAGGATGAAAGCTGTACCCAAGCTGTGGGAGTGCATGGCTTCAGATGAGCCCAGAGGATTTCTAACGATCCCTAGGCCTGGGCCTAGAAGTGCCTAACCTCCATACAGTCTGACGAATTCCAAGCTGACGAATTAAATCTTGCTTTTCTTGGCTTCTGACAGAATTGTTCTGCCTGTCATACTATCTTTGGCAGTATGTTCTACTCTCCTTCTCATTCTTTGGCTAATTCTGTCTTCACCCATATCTAGCAGTTCACTTTGTAACCTTTATCTGTAAAACTGCCCTGGCAAGACTACCATATACAAATACCACTCATCAAACCACCTCTTTTTTATTTCCTGCTGCTCTTTAGTAGCCTCTTTTCCTCTGCTGTCCTCATGTGAGGTGAGTATATCGTATCTTTGAATCACTCTGTCCAATCTTTCTCCGAATAAGCACTTTGTATGCCCCACAATTAGACATGACTTTCAAACATGGCTGCTTTCTTCTACACACTACCCTTACCTTCGTTTTTAGGGATTAAAGGTGTATACTAATGGCATGTCTAACCAGATCATACTGTAATCCAGGGCAAGTCTGAATGACAGACGGATCGTACCTTTGGATGTGATCCCTTGTTGCCATGTTGCTGGATTAAAATTCCTCTACAGTGTGTGACATTTTGGTAGTTGGCTTTTTACCTAAACATGGTACTTTCAAGTTCTCTTTCTGCTGTAAGTGCTATTCTGTCCTGTTTGAGACCAAAGGATGCCCCAGTTTCTCATTCCTCCAAGCCTGATCATTTTCTCTTCTCCCCTTTAACCACTACCAAGAGCGCTACTTTGGACATTCATGACTGAACTTTTAATGTGGACACAGGGTATCATTGATCATGTGTAAACACTTGAAGGAGGACCTTTAATATCACAAGACATCACAACCTATAACATTTTTAGTGATAAGCAAGGAATATACAACTTATAATTCTAAGAGCAATTTACAAAGTTCCTGAGTATGTCACATCCTTGCCAATGTGTGCTTTACCTGTTATTTTCTTTGTGGGTTAGAAGTCATTGTCATTTCCTTGTACACATATACATATATCATATAAATTTATGCATTTGAAAAGACAGATATGAAGCGACTGGGAGGCAGCAGTCTTTGGTAGACTAAGACATCAGGTAAACTTATAAAATAATGGTGTACATTGAATTGGAGTATGGATTTTCTGGTATAAAGTTGAAAATTAAAGGAAGCCTGTCTAATTAAAAAAAAAAAAAGGAAAAATTGATCCAGGGAAGCAAAACAGAACTTCCAAAACAATATAAAGAGTCAAGGTCCCACCAAATATTTTTGTTCTTTAGACCCTAAAGTGGATCTAAAATGTAAGGAATGAATGATTTATAATTTAAGACATATTTTGTTTGCTTTTACTTTTACAAGTTTCATTTATTATTAAGTCTAAAAGGTTCTTCCATTCACAGTCTTTAAAAATGATAATTTAATCAATTGTACTTGCCTCATATTGGCCATAGCTGATATCTTCAATTGTTCTATAACATCCAGTAAACTGCTGTTTCCTTTCCATATTGCATGGACATCTTCTATATAATCAGAGATCTACAGAGGCATTCAGAATCATGAGTGAGCTCTACTGAAATATCTAATTAAAGTTCTTGGCATGTTTAACATGCATTCGGTCTACAGAAAGTGCTTGGTGGAGGCTCACTATGAATGCCCGCTAAGCCCTTGAGGTCACTTTTGTTTAAATGCGGAGGTCAGTTGAGGGCTGCTTTTCAGAGTTGCAACAGACCTGCCCATTGAGGAAAATGTACACAGCTGGTAAAGTGTGCAATAACACAGTCTGCCTGTTGCTAGGCAATTTGAAGGGAGGGAGCTGAGAGACCAACCTGTGCCTGGAGACTGAAGAATACAGAGGTCAGGCTACTTAGTTATATTTTTAGACTAAAAATGTAGCAATTGTTCTTCAAAGTCAAGTCCAGTGGGAGAGCAAATCAAGCAATGAAAAATGAGATCGTATTGTCTAACCACTAACTCAGAATTCATGATGCAATTTTGGGGATCTGCTGTTGTATCAGAGAAGATAAAAATTTGCCAATACACTCAGCAGGGGGGTCTGAAAAGATTAATGTTCTAGCCAGAAAGCTTTACATATAAAATGTGGATTTGGGATATGAGTTAATTAGTTCTTGAAGAACTATTCTAGTGCCATCATGGAGAACATAGGTTGAGACTAACCTGTCCCATGGTAGCAGTTTTGAATGACCTGTGCTATGAACACTGTAGTCTTTGTAGGGGTTTGAGTAGAAATGGCCCCCATATCTTATGTATTTAAATGCTTGGTCACCAGGGAATGACACTATTTGAGAAAGAATACAATGATTAGGAGGTGTGGACTTATTGGGCTCAGTATGGTCTTGGTGAAGAAAATGTGTTCCTTGGGTGGGCTTTCAGGTCTTCATCTCTCTGCCTAAGGATTAGGCTGCACGTCTCTGTCCCAGTGCTTATATGCCACTGTACTGTAGAGGCCTCCAATTAAATGCTTTCTTTCATAAGAATTGCCTTGGTCATGGTGTCTCTTCCCAGCAATAGGACAGTAACTAAGACAGTCCTCAGTCCCCTTTCCTGACAATGGTCCATGACATTGAACGTCCAGATATTATGGGAATGAAGAGGGGCCTTGGCCAGCTGCAATGCACCTTCCTCCCTGCCATGTCATGATAAAAGAGAGACAGGAAGAAGGAATCATTAATGATTTTTCAAATATTTACTACTAGTCTTGCATCAGAAAGGAAAACAGTCAGGAAATTTATTTAATTCAGCTTAGACTATTTATATGCCAGTCATAACGGCCTACTTTCCCCATGTTTCTTAAGCCGGTGTACGGCATCCAGTAACATCTGTGGTTAAGAAGCAATTGCTGGCATTCTTGGAGAAGCTATTCTGATAATATTTCTGATGTCCTTCTATTACTAATTTAAAGCATACCTAAGTACTCTGCTTCCTGCCTCGCTCTCTTTCCTGTCTCAGCAAGAGGTTTTTTTTTTTAGCAGATCAAATGATGTATTCAGATTTCCAAATCAAATAGCTTTCCAGGCTGGAAATTTACAGAGCCGAGGGAGATTAACTGGTGTTTGAGAAGACTAGAATGAAAATAGTGAATCACTTCACAGAAAATTTTCAAAAAAAACACATCCTAATCCTTTGAAATACCTCCACAGGTCACACGAGTCATTGAAACGTGTCCCCCATTACTGTCACTTACTCAACAGCTCTATTCTTGATGACATTCAACACTGAACCATGGGAACTGCTTGAGCAGAGTTCAAGCCAGGTGAAGTCACGCACTAAGCGCTAACCTTTAGCTTCTGGATCTGGAGCATTCAGATGTCCCTGAGCAGGCTAGGATATTGGGAGTAAGGGTTGTTTATTCAAATATAGACATTTGCGTCACATATTCCTGTTTTTACCCTGTGAACCTCCCACAATTGTTATTAGAAGTTAAAGCAAAAAAAAAAAAATCTCAATTTTTGTACCATTGCAGTGTCTTTATTTAAAGATTGTCTAATTTAGTTATTCTAATAGGTCTCAGTTTTTTTTTATAACATTTTTCACTTTCAGTCAAGACATCAATATAAAGGGTAATTATGAAAGCTTTAGGAAGAAAAGTTTTCAGCTAAAATAATATTATTTTCTAGCATTGGTAATTTTTTAAAGATTCTTAAATACGTTTGTGTTTTAACTTTCCTAACATAATCAATTCAAAATGCACACATATTATTTAATCTGGATTCAGATTTTAAAGGCATCTACTCATTATTTTTACCAATATTATTAGTATTGCAGGTGGTCTTAGATAGCATTACTATTGCTGCGATGAAATACAGTAACCAAAAGTCATTTAAGGAGCACAGGGACAATGAATCATCAAGAACAGTGACTAGGGCAGAACTCAATCAGGGTAGGAACCTAGAGGCAAGAGCTGATGCAGGTGACATGCAGGGATGTTTGATTACTGGCTTGCTCCCCCTGGCTGCTTCAGTTTGCCTTTTTTTAAAGATTCATTTTATTTATATGAATGCACTATAGTTGTCTTCAGACACATCAGAAGAGGGCATCGCATCAGATCCCATAACAGATGGTGTGAGTGACCATGTGGCTACTAGGAAACTCAGGGCCTCTGGAAGAACAGCCAGTGCTTTTTTGTTTTTTGGGTTTTTGTTTTGTTTTGCTTTGTTTTTAATTAGATATTTTCTTAATTTGCATTTCAAATGTTATCCCTTTTCCTAGTTTCCCCTATCCTCCCTCCTCCCCCTGTTCCCCAACCCACCCACTCCTGCTCCCTGGCCCTGGCATTCTCCTGTACTGGGGCATATAATCTTCACAAGACCAAGGGCCTCTCCTCCCATTGATGACTGACTAGGCCATTCTCTGCTACATATGCAACTAGAGACATGAGCTCAGGGGGTACTGATTAGTTCATATTGTTGTTCCTCCTATAGGGTTGCAGACCCCTTCAGCTCCTTGGGTACTTTCTCTAGCTCCTTCATTAGGGGCCCTGTTTTCCATCCAATAGATGACTGTGAGCATCCACTTCTGTATTTGCCAGGCACTGGCAAACCTCACAAGAGATAGCTATATCAGGGTCCTGTCAGCAAAATCTTGTTGGCATATGCAATAGTGTCTGGGTTTGGTGGTTGTTTATGGGATGGATCCCTGGGTGGGCCAGTCTCTGGATGATCCTTCCTTCTGTCTCAGCTCTGAAATTTGTCTCTGTAACTCCTTCCATGGGTATTTTGTTCCCCAATCTAAGAAGGAATGAAGTAGAGGAATGGATACAGAAAATGTGGTACATTTACACAATGGAGTACTACTCAGCAATTAAAAACAATGAATTTATGAAATTCTTAGGTAAGTGGATGGATCTGGAGGATATCATCCTGAGTGAGGTAACCCATTCATAAAAGAACACACATGATATGCACTCACTGATAAGTGGATATTAGCCCAGAAACTTAGAATATCCAAGATACAATTTGCAAATGAAGACCAAAGTGCAGCCAGTGCTTTTAGTTGCTAATCCACCTCTCCAGCCCCTGCTTTCTTCTAGAATCCATTACCACCAGTTCAGGAATAGCCCCACTCACAATTTTAATCCACCAACATAGCTGCTCTGGCAAGAGATCACATCCAAAGATCTTCCAGATCTATGATCTGACTGGAATACAGACATGCCCTTAGTACACATCTTTAATCCCAACCTAAATTAAGGCTAGTTTATAGAAGGAAGCAGCCATGTATAAAAGAGATGTTTAATTGAGGGGCAGACAACATGCAGAATCAGAGAAGATTTGACAAAAAGAGTCAGAGATAGGATATGCCCAACTCCCTGAAAACAGCACAGGAAAGAAAAGCTATTTAAGAGAAGTGCAGGGAGAGAGTATATCAGTTGGGAGTCAGTTGGGAATGTAGTAAAGTGGAGTTGAGTTTTTATGTACAGTTCAGTGAAAGTCAGGAGAAGCTGTTGAAAGCAGAGAATAAGGAACCAGAAGCTTATAACAAATTGCCATAGTTTGAGGCCAAGCAGAGCAATTCAGTGAGAAGCTGAGAGAAGCCAGATTGAATCAGTCAGCTTGAAGAGGGGTTATACAGAGCCAAAACAGTTGAGTTGAACCACACAGCCAGAATTCAAAAGGAGGTATAAAGGGTGAATTGTTCACCAGAAAGCTGCAGAGAATACTATTAAAACAGGCAAATAAAAGTTACTTTTATATTTGGACCTTCCAATTCAACCAAGATCAAGAAGATTCTCTACAGGCTTGTCCACAGCCCAGACTTATGAAGGCTTTCTCCTAATCGAGATTACCTCCTCTTAGATGACTTGGCTTGTGTCAAACTGACATGAAACTATTTAGCACACATACATTGGTATTGTTTAGTTATATTTACCCCAATAAGGTTCTCGACAAATGCTTACATTTATTATTTCACTACTCATCAAGCATGTACTTTATGCATCTGTTGTGGATGCATCAGTTCATGCTACACACCATATATTCACTTTTCTTTTTCTTTTCTTCTTCTTCTTCTTCTTCTTCTTCTTCTTCTTCTTCTTCTTCTTCTTCTTCTTCTTCTTCTTTCTTTTTTTTTTTTTTTGAATGGTTAGGGTTTTCTATAGCATATACATTGCAAAGAGAAGTTTCTTTGTTAAGGTTAAGGGGTGAGAACTATACTTATCAGTTGGTGTAAGAGTAAATATTTAGAGTGTGGCTAGGATTCATGTTGTTTTGCCCATTCCTGATTTCAAGGCTTAGGTAATATTGTGCAAGAGGAATGATTGTAAGATCCAGAGAAAGAGTATGTTTGCCGTGAGACTGCACCTCCTAGAAATGTCAGGCAAGCTATTCCATGCAGCCTCACCAGTATGGCTGCCTAAACAAGACCTGAACAAAGACAATACCAGTAGATGTGTTAATATGGAATGGGGAAATCTCACTAGGCCCCAACCCTACATAAAGAACTATAGTCACCTAAAGAATACTGAAAGCAAAAGAAAATATTTTTCCCCAGAAGAGCCTCCAAGTTGGTTATCAAATACTAAGTGGTCAGCCCTGAGATCGTAAGTCATTATGGTGGTTTGAATATGCTTAGCCCAGGGAGTGGCACTATTAGGACTTGGGCCTCATTGGAGTAGGTATGGCATTGTCAGAGGAAGTGTGACACTGTGAGGTTGGCTTTGAGTCCCTAATCCTTATTTCCTGAGAAATGGCAGGCTCTCCTGGCTGCAGTTAGATCAAAATACAGAATGCTCAACTCCTGCTTCAGCACCATGCTTGCTTGTAGGCTGCCATGCTTCTGCCTTTATGATAATAGACTGAACTTTGGAATCTATAATCCAACCTCAACTAAATCTCCTTCATGGGAGTTACCTTAGTTGTGGTGTCTCTTCACAGCAATGGAAACCCTAAGTCAAGGAGTTGGTACCAAGAGTTGGGTATTACAGTGATAGGCCTAACCATGTATTTGTTTGAAGGAATGTGGTTTTGGGAAGTTTGAATTTGGAAACACCAGCCTTGGTTAGAGAAAGTTCCAAGTGGAGAAAAGTTTAAGTCAGGCTTGGTGGACCAGGCCTTTAATCCCAGTTCTCAGTAGGCAGAGCCATGCAGATCTCTTAGTTCAAAGTCAAGCTACAGAGTGTGTTTCAGGACAGCCATGCTTAGGCAGTAAAGAAGTTGGAAAATTGAAATCTGGTGAAAATGTAATAGAACAAGGGAGCTATTTTCCAGCTCAAGCAAGCAACAGAATCCTGCAGCTTTGGTCATGTAGCTCTAGCTCTAGAGTCAAGAACAGAAGGGGTTTCTGGGACAATTAATGCTGGTTAGCTGGAGCTAAGAAATTAGCAGTTATTAAGAAGAGACTAGCATCACTGTGGTGAAAGCTTCTGGGGGGGGTGTGTTCTGAGAGCACAGAGACGCTATATTACAGAGGCTGCCAAAGTTGTACCTCATGTTGGTAGCTGGACTTGATAATGTGTAAGAGTCACCCAGGTGGTACTGGTTTTGAAAGAACAAAGGGGTAATGAGGAGCATCTAAATCTTGGCTCTGTGAGAGGCCAGGAAAGGTCATTGGTGATGGTGCAGCCTCAGTTGTAACTGATGGCCCAAGACTAAAGGGGTCATACAAAAAGGTTTAGGCTTGGCACCATGAAGAGAGCTTATGAAAGGCTATCAGTGAAGCCTAGTTGTAGCAGAAGACTCCAAGATGTTAGAGATGCCAGAGCCATGGGATAGCTGCCAAGGAAAGATGCTAATAGGGACTGGAACGAGCCCAGGAGAAAGTAGTTTGTTGCAGTTAAAAAAAAAAAAAGATGAAAGAGTTGGAGATCTAAAGAATGCTTTACATCAGATAAGGAAATAGAGAATCCAGAGTTTGGCCAGCTGCTTTTTGGTCTTGTTTGGTCCAGTATTTCTTCACTATCACGTTTTGGAATGGTAATGAATACCCTGTGATGTTTGAAGTATGTGATCTGCTTTTTAATTTTAACTTTATATGAGATTACAGTAAGTAATTGAATGAATCTCAGAAGAGACTTTAAACTTTGGGGTTTTAACATTGTCGAGACTGCTATAGACTTCGGTGACTTTTGAAGTTGGATTAAGTTGCATTATGCTATATTTCAGTATGGCCATTGTGGACTCATAGGTTTGAAAAAGCCTATGGGGGCCAGGGAGTAGGCGTGGCCTTGTTGGAGAGAGTGTATCATTGTTAGGGTAGGCTTTGAGTCCCTACTCCTAAGAAAAGCTGCCTGAGAGATAGTACCTCCCGGTTACAATCAGATCAAGATGCAGAACTCTGAACCCCTGCTCAGCACCATGTCTGCCTGGACACGGATGATAATGGACTAGACCTCTGAACCTGTAAGCCAGCCCCAACTAAATGTCCTTTATGGGAATTGCCTTGGTCATGGTGTCTCTTCACAGCAATGAAAACCCTAACTAAGAGAGTCATATACATAGAAGTTACATGACATAGATTGACCAGATTGTATTTAGATATAAAAACATACAACAACTAAAGAAAAAGAGGCCAGAGGCCATAATTTTGAAAGAGAGCAAGGGGGTAGTGGGGTTACATAGGAGGAATTGGAGAATGTGCAGGGAAAATGTTGTAATTATATTTTAATTTAAAAATAAGTATGTGTGTGTGTGTGCGCGCGCACGTGTGTGTGTGTGTGTGTGTGTGTGTGTGTGTGTGTGCGTGTGTGTATAATTCCCTGTCACAATAAAAGTAGCTAACAATCTTGGCCATGTATATCAGAAATTCAGAATAACAGCACAAATGTTGTTAATATCTATATGCAGATTCCTATATAGTACATGATTATTTGAGACATGTTAAATAAAATTGGTCATGTTAAAGAGATTAATAAAAATACACAGTCTATCATGTTAGCTCAAATATATGATTTAATTTTTATAGCTCTCACAATTCGACACTCCATCAGTGCATAAATGTAAGTACAGCACATTTGCATTAGCAACAGTACTTAAATTTTTAGTTGACAAAGAAATACACGTAAAGTAAGATGAATTCAGAGAACTAAATCTGCTTCCTCACTGATTTTCTAAGTGCTGTAGAAACATTTAGGGAGGGAAAGGTTGTGGAAATTTGGTTGCATGCAAAAAATGCTTCTTGAAAGTTCCCTTATAGAGTGACTCAATCTGGCTTAGTTGCCAGCAATCAAACCTGCATGTCTTTGGTAGCGTGAGAGAAAAAGGCTACCTGATGGGGTTGCAGACATGATTCAGTGGTCAAGGGCTTGTGATTCTCCTCTAGAGGCCCTGAGTTTGGTTTTTAGCACTCATGTTAAGTGGCTTACAAGTGTCTGTAGATCCAGCGCTAAGAAATCTAATGCCCTCTACTGGCCGTTTTGGGTCTTGCACTCATACATGGCCTATAACCACAAAGAACACAGACACAGAAATAAAAAGTAAGATAACTATTTTTTAAAAGCGCCTCTGAGACTGCTCTTCCAGAGGTCATGAGTTCAATCCCTAGCAATCACATGGTGCTCTCAACCATCTGTAATGGGATCCAATGCCCTTTTTTGGTATGTCTGGGGACAGCATTGGGGTACTCACCTTCATAAAAGGAAAGCACCTCTGAATGCACAGTGAATTTTTAAAAAGAACATAGTAGCAAGGGACTGATAAGTGCAAATATCCTAAAAGGCTATTGTAGCTATATCTGAATAGAATTCTAAGTGTGAAGTGCAAGGCATTCCAATATGAAGGTAACACAGGCGCTGACCAGGGTGAGGAGATGCTTCGGAAAGTAAGCTCCTGACACTGTGGCATGTGACAGCCCATGAAGAGGCAAAAGACAATCATCAGAGGCAGGAATAGAACTCATCTCATATTCTAATTTTATTGTCACTACAGCAGTCATACTGTCATTCGAAGGCCGAGAGGTCTGAAGTTGTTTTTGACTAGTTTGTGCTTGCCAGGGAAGTTCTAATCAGCGCTATTTTACCAGTTCCCAAAGTTCCTGTCAAGAAGAAAAACCCAGGTGATTCAATGATTGGCAGGTCAAGAGAGGCAGACAAAGGAAAAGAAGCACAAATTGAAATTGTGCTGAGAAACGTCTGATTTATCCTCTCTACCCTCCGCAGAGCCTGTTTTGCCCCACAGCAAAGACCTGATGGTATGGTAGAGTAATGTACTAGAAATATTCAACAAATCCAGGAGCGGAGTTGCTTTCTGCCTGAGCAGCCCTCTGGGACATGTTCTCTTAGTCCCTTTACATGGTGTTGGTTGGTGTTTGTTAAGACAAACACACGAAGGAACATTTTGGTGAAGCAGACACAATTAAAAGAATGTTCTGCTAAAGCAAACACATGAAAGGACATGTGATAAAGGATTCTATGCTAAAAACACATATGTATTGGTCCACCGTACATTGTATAGTTAAGCTCCATTTGATGGGACTCCATAGAGAAAAAAACCAAAAATACTTTTAATGATATGGTACAGATTCTTGCCACTTTCGTGGACTCAGATTGTTTGACAGAGTGATACCAGCTGAGATAGATTCACGTGATGAGACAAGACATGTGGTAAGGCAAGACTGGTGGAGGACACATGATGTTTGGAGGGAGGATAAAAGGGAATCAAATGACAGTGACGAGCTGAGCTAGGCTTACTTAAAGAGTTAGCTGTGCAATGCTTGTTGGTCTGAAGTCTTCACTGATCTTTGCTTGCTAAAAGAGGCATAACGGAGAACTTTTCCTGGCATTCCGAGTGTCCCTAGTCCCTCCTTCTGTCTCATGCCAAGGCTGACACCTAGCTGTTTCTGCTAAGTGATATCACTGTTGATGATTCATGTTTATTACTGAACTGGACTGCTGGTATATCCATAAAGTGTTTGCAAATGGCTTGAGCTGCCACTGCTTGTCTGTGAACTGAGCTGCCAATTTCCGAACATCATAGACGAGAGTTGATCCAAGGAAACTTTCTAAACAAGTCAAATTCCCCTGTACCCTTTCCTTCTTTTCTTTTTATTAGATATTTTCTTTATTTACATTTCAAGTGTTATTCCCTATCATAGTTTCCCCTACAAAAATCCCCTGCTCCCCAGTCCACCCATTCCTGCATCCTGGCCCTGGCATTCACTTATACTGGGGCATAGAGCCTTCACAGGACCAAGGGCCTCTCCTCCCATTGATAAACAACTTGGCCATCCTCTACTATACATGCAACTAGAGACATGAGTCCTACCATGTGGTTTCTTTGATTGGTGGTTTAGTTCCATGGAACTCTGGGGAGTACTGGTTAGTTCATATTGTTCCTCCAATCTGGCTGCAAACACCTTCATCTCCTTGAGTACTTTCTCTAGCTCCTCCACTGGGGACCCTGTGCTCCGTCCAATAGATTACTGTGAGCATTCACTTTTGTATTTGCCAGGCACTGCCTCTCAGGAGACAGCTATATCAGACTTGTGTCAGCAAAATCTTGTTGGCATCTGCAATGGTGTGTGGGTTTGGTGGTTGTTTATGGGATATATCCCCAAGTAGGGCAGTCTCTGGATATTTCTAAGAAATATCGAAGTATCCACTCTTTGGTCTTCCTTCTTCTTAAGTTTCATGTGTTTTGCAAATTATATCTTGAGTATTTTGAGTTTCTGTACTAATATCCACTTATCAGTGAGTGCATACCATGTGTGTTCTTTTGTGATTGGGTTACCTCACTAAGGAAGATATCATCCAGATCCATCCATCTGTCTAAGAATTTCATGAATTCATTGTTTTTAGTAGTTGCATAGTACTCCATTGTGTAAATGTACCACATTTTCTCTATCGATTCCTCTGTTGAGTGATATCTGGGTTCTTTCCAGCTTCTGGCTATTATAAATAAGGCTGCTATGAACATAGTGGAGCATGTGTCCTTATTACAAGTTAGAGCATCTTCTGGATATATGCTCAGGAGTGGTATTGCTGGATCTTCCAGTGGTACTATGTCCAATTTTCTGAGGAACTGCCAAACTGATTTCCAGAGTGGCAGTGCCAGCTTTCAATCCCACCAGCAATGGAGACGTATTTCTCTTTCTCCACATCCTCACCAGCATCTGCTGTCACCTGAGTTTTTGATTTTAGCCACTCTAACTGGTGTGAGATGGAATCTCAGGGTTATTTTGATTTGCATTTCCCTGATGATCTTTTTTTTTCTTTTTCTTTCTTTTTTTTTTTTTTTTTTTACCTCTCACCCATTCGTATTCCTCAATTGAGAATTCTTTGTTTAGCTCTATACCCCATTTTTTAATAGGGTTATTTGGTTATAGAATTGGTAAAGATCTTTTCCCAATCTGTTGGTTGCCATTTTGTCATATTGACAATGCAGTGTCCTTTGCCCTACAGAAGCTTTGCAATTTTATGAGGCAACATTTGTCGATTCTTAATCTTACAGCACAGGCCATTGCTGTTCTCTTCAGGAATTTTTTTTCCTCTGTGCCCATATTTTTGAGGCTCTTTCCCAGTTTCTCCTCTATAAGTTTCAGTGTCTCTGGTTTTATGTGGAGTTCTTTGATCCACTTAGACTTGAGTTTTGTACAAGGAGATAAGAATGGATCAATTCACATTCTTCTACATGATAACCACCAGCTGAGCACATCACCATTTGTTGAAAATGCTGTCTTTTTTCCTCTGAATGGTTTTAGCACTTTTGTCAAAGATCAAGTGACCATAGGTGTGTGGGTTCATTTCTGGGTCTTCAATTATATTCCATTGATCTACCTGTCTGTCACTGTACCAGTACCATGCAGTTTTTATCACAATTGCTCTGTAGTACAGCTTAAGGTGAGGAATGGTGATTCCACCAAAGCTTCTTATATTGTTGAGAACAGTTATTGCTATCCTAGGTTTTTTGTTATTCCAGATGAATTTGCAAATTGCCCTTTCTATTGAATTGAATTGGAATTTTGATGGGGATTGCATTGAACCTGTAGATTGCTTTCCACAAGATAGCTATTTTTATTATTTTATCCTGCCAATCCATGAGCATGGGAGATCTTTTGATCTGAGATTTTCTTCAATTTCTTTCTTCAGAAAATTGAAGTTCTTATAATACAGATCTTTCACTTCCTTTGTTACACCAAGGTATTTTATATTATTTGTGGCTATTGTGAAGAATGTTGTTTCCCTAATTTCTCTCTCAGCCTATTTTTCCTTTGTGTACAGAAAGGCCACTGAATTATTTGAGTTAATTTTATATCCAGCTACTGCACTGAAGCTGTTTATCAGGTTTAGGAGTTCTCTGGTGAAATTTTGGGGGTCACCTATATATACTATAATATCATCTGCAAATAGTGGGTTTTTTTTTTTTTTTTTTTTTTTCTTCCTTTCCAATTTGTATCCCTTTGATGTCCTTTTGTTGTCTAATTGCTCTGGCTAGGACTTCAAGTACTAAATTGAATAGAGTAGGGAGAAAGTGGGCAGCCTTGTCTAGTCACTGATTTTAGTGGGATTGCTTCAAGTTTCTCTCCGTTTAGCTTGATGTTGGCTACTGGTTTGCTGTATATTGCTTTTCTTATGTTTAGGTATGGGCCTTGAATTCCTGATCTTTCCAAGACTTTTATCATGGATGGGTTTTGGATTTTTTTCAAATGTTTTCTCATCATCTAATGAGATAATCATGGGTTTTTGTCTTTGAGTTTGTTCATATAGTGGATTACATTGATGGATTTCCATATATTGAACCATCCCTGCACCTAACAAGTCAGGACTTCTGGCTGTTGCTAGGTAACTGTTGGACAGAGCTCAGAAGGAATGCTAACATTCTTCCATTTTGGTTAAAATTAAAAAAGGTAAAACTATTCTAGAGGTAATGGTGAAGCAGGAATAGGGTCATATTTATATCATATCTTTAGCTACTTCCTGCTGACTTTGGGGAGACATGTCTCTGGGAAACCTATAAAAATTCCTATGGGGATGTTGGTCTAGTCTTAAGGTGGCTGTTTTCTTGCTGTCCAGGGTCTGTGGGACCATCCATGGATAAGAAGGTGCAGGTCCAGTGGAAGCATCTGTGAGAGTAGATTGGAGCATCTGTGGGTTGCTTCTCTGGAGCTGTCCTAGATGTAGATTTTGAGTAAATGCCTAGACTTGGCAAGATGCTGAAACACACATACATATTAGAGGTAGAACACAACCAAAGGAAACTTAAATTTGTAACTATGAAAGCTGATAGTGTAGGTTTAGCATGAGAAACACTTAAGTCTACTGTTAGAACACAATCAAAGGAAGCTTGGGGAATGGAGCTAGTTGTCTGTTTTTTAGCCTTCAAGTTGTAGTTAGTTTAGCTGCCAATGTAACCAGAAATCTGGGGAGAATTAATTCTAATATAGATTTTGTATATTAATTAAAATGACAGAAGTTGGTCTGTAAGTTCACTACCTAAATAGTTCTTCCAGGTCTCTGTGGTCTCCATCACAACTTGGGCAGAGGTAGTGTGGCCATCAGGCCCAGGAGATGAGACTTTTTCCTGTGGGAGAGGAACATGGGAAAAATTACTTACCTCATCTTAGGCAAAATGAGACATTTAATTCTCTGGGTGTTCTCTGTTTGTCCACAGTTTAAGTCGAGCCCTAGCAGTGGGCAAGGCAATGGAGCAGTGTTTCTAAGTGGTTATCATACCACAATCCAGGTAGAGTCCTTCATTGCATTACCCATATCTTCTTGGAGACCTTGCTGGGGCAAGGCTGACAAAATTTGGGAGTCTCCATCATAATAAGCTTAAATATTTAACCTTAAACTTAGCAGATTTCTTACAGGATTGAGAGCTTGTATCTATTAAGCATATCTGAATTAGACAAACTGTGTTTTTAATTATTTGCTTTAGATTGTATCTAGCAAAGAGGTTACTTTATAACTTAATAACAGTAGCAAAAACAAAGCTAAACATATCTTTAAAGCAGTGTTTTTTTACTTTTTTATTATTGTAAATCTCTAAAGTAGTGTTGAATTAAATTATTATAAACCATAAGAAAACTTCTCTGTCCATAAAAAAGATGGTGGATAGTCATGAGTCTGCCTTCAACCAAGATGGCGCTGAAGCTACAGCCAGCCATGTGACCACCCTTAGGTAATGGAGCTGAAGCAATAGCCCCACCTGTGGAGGAGAGTCACATGTTCCTTACACCTTAGAATGGAACTACAGAAGCATGGCTATGTATCAGCAGAACCAAATAAACACTTAAAGACAAATAGACACCTTTTATCTGGCCGACAGGGCATTATGTGCATATGAGGAGATGTCTTTCCATCACCACAGGCATGGCTGGGGGATGGGGATGGGGATGGTCTGAGCAGCACACAGAGCGGTTCCAAAGGTCTGTGAAGCACACACAGGGATCCCTTCTCCAGCCACAGCTGGCTTAGAGCTGATGCAGACCAGAATGGAAAGAAATCAGAGATAAAATTTTCCCGGGAAGTAGACATTTAAGACTGCCCATGGCAGTTAACACCTGGCAGTGGCGGCAGTGGCAGAGCAAATTAAGTCCGAAACAAAATCTGGATAGTTCTGTTAGGCTTAAAGGAGTGGGACAGGACACCTTCCATTTTTCGGATTGCTGGTGAAAGTTGTAACAGTTTAAGTGGCCATTTAGAGTTATCATCTAGTGCTTATTGGGGTGATATTTAGTCTGTGATTTTGGAAGCCTTTAAAAGCAAGCTGAGTTCCAGAAGGGAGCCTGGAAATAGCTACAAAGACACACCCATTGAGTGAGAGTAGAAATTATCAACTGTATTGCTTGCAGCATCCTGAGGATAAACTAATAACTAGGAATCGTCAGCCAGGCTAGATCACCAGGTTGTCATGAGGTGAGCGAGGGGTTGAGCTGCAGGCTAGCTGAGCTGCAGGAGAATGGTTTACATAGGCCTAGCATTTCCCAGCATCGAGTGAGAGAAACTGTCTCAAGGAGAGAGAAAGATCTCACTCAAGGGGAAGAGGTCCTAAGACGGGGAGTCAGCAAGAAGTGCCAGACACCTCTGTCCCCACAGACACCAGAGGGTGGTGGTGAGTTTAACAGCCCTCCTTTGGGACCAGCGATCATTTATGCTGGCCAGTACGGGGTGGGGGATAACCTTACCAATCTGCCAGTGTTTGGATGGAGAGATCTAGCAATCCAATAGCTGGAAAGTCCATGCAGCAGCAGAAAATGTGATCCTTCAAGTTTGTAAATTTGAGTCTCCACACCAAATGATGTGTTATATGTTTTGTATGGTACAGTGGGAGGGGGTGTCGGTCCCCAGAGGTACCAGCCATATGATGGGTCTAGTATAGAATAGAGCTTACTTAGAGGCATGGGAAGGGGAGGTGTGAAGGGAGTCGAGGCAGAGAAAGAAAGGGTACACAGGAGGAGGAGGAGGAGGGAAGAGAGAGAGAGAGAGAGAGAGAGAGAGAGAGAGAGAGAGAGAGAGAGAGAGAGGAGAGCAGCCAGGAACACATGGAGAGAGAGGGGAGAGGGAAGGGGAGAGAGAGAGAAAGGATGAGAGAGACAAGAGGGTCAGAGAGAGGAAAATGTCAGAGAGAACAAAAAGAGGCCAAAGAGTCCCTTTTGAAGCAAGCCAGGCCTACCTGGCTGTTGTTAGGTAACTGCTGAGCAGAACCTAGAATGAATGCTAACATACTTTACCACTTTAACTTGGCCTTCCAGTCAAAGATTCAGACATACTTCTGGGAGTTCAAATGCATTGTGGAGTTGATTGGATGAATGTCATCTCTACTAGATTACTAAAGCTTACCCCAGGTATGTTTGTGATTGCCCTTTCCAGGGGCAACAAGGCCATCAGGGCTTGGCTTGAAGAATGGGTCAATCCTTTGATGGATTCATATTATGGCATTAAGGGAAGTAGTTACATGGGAGATGAATTCAAGTTGGAGGAAGCGGGGCGGGTCCTAATGGTTTCCTCTGGCTGTGTCATCCTCTGGCTCCTCCCTGCACTCTCCTTTTTCTGTTTCCTGTCTACTGTAATGGAAATTCTCCTCTTCTTCCACATTTGCTTCCAGCTAGAACTCAGTCCCCCAGAGCCCATGAACAACATATATTTCATCCTACTTTAGATTCTTTGATCACAGCCATTTATAAGAAATAAATAGGCCGGGTGTGGTGGTGCACGTCTTTAATCCCAGCACTTGGGAGGCAGAGGCAGGCAGATTTCTGAGTTCGAGGCCAGCCTGGTCTACAAAATGAGTTCCAGGACAGCCAGGGCTACACAGAGAAACCCTGTCTCGAAAAACCAAAACCAAAACCAAAACCAAAACCAAAACAAAACAAAAACAAAACAACAACAAACCAGAAGCAGAAGTTTAGTTTGTTTCTCTCAACCTGATTTCTCAGAATATGACATCTACCTGTGGTTAAAAGTGATACACTATAGAAAGAGGATTTTTATCTGCTGAGGATATTGGACAATGGTGCCCTAGAGTCTAGGCCATCATTCCCTCGTCCCAAATAGAAGTGTTCCTTCCTGTTGAAGGGGCTTTTTGGTGTATGTTTTAAAGATACTTATATAAGAAAATGGTTTGCTATAGATACACGTGATGAAATTGTAGTCACATAAATACAGTTATCCTGAGAAGATTCTTATTGACTTTAGAAACTGGGATGCCTTGGAAATTTTCATCCAGTTAAAGGATTTTTACCAGAGAAGCCATTTTAAACAAAAGAAAATAGAATAGATGGTTAAACACACCTTGGTGTTTGAAGAGGTAAATATTCTCTTTGGAGAAATGTTCGATGGGGACTTAAAATATCTTAACTGGCTACACAAGCCTTCCCTGGGATGTGTGTGGTAAGAGAAGAATTCTCACCAAAAGAATAAAGAACTAGCAGATGCCAGGTTTAGCATCTCCTCTAGACAGGAAGCTGTTATCTGCCCCTTCTAAAGTGTGTTTAGACCCTTAACAGCTTAAATTTAGCTCTCATGCAGCCTCTCCAGTCTCCCTGTGGGCTAGGAGTGGTGTTAAATGACTGACAGATGTTAAACAAAGATACCATCCCACACAGCTTCCTTTGACTCTCTGAGTGAGCTTTAATCTCTACTCATAGGGGGGAGGCAGGGACCCCCAAGAGATAAGCCAGTCAGAGGGCTCTGAAACTCTGAAATTAACATACCTCAGACTTTTATCCAATGTCCTAAATCTTAAAATAGTGAATTTCCAATTGTCTGTCAGGTGGCTTGCAAGTCTTTGAAGCAATGCTAGCTAGCATCCTGCCATGAGATTGCCTACAGCGCTTACTTAACTCCGGGAAGATAAAGACAGAAAGAGCAGGATGCCTGGCTTCCTGTGTCCTCCCCTGTTGAAAACCTGAGTCTCCTGGTACAGAAGCTAAATTCTCTTCATATTTACTGAGCTGTCCCAACAGCTTTACATTCTACGCCTCATTTAATCTTTACAATGTTGCCATCCAATGCTGTCCAATGTGTATTCATGGATCCCATCTGGACAGAGTACTTAAGCAAGGAGATGCTAAGTAACATGCCCAAGGTCACACAGCTATCTAGTAAGCTTGTCCTAATTCCACTCTAAACCCACCTAGAAAATACAGAGTGAACATTTAAAATATTATACAGGATGTTTTACCGTATCTTAGTGTCTGACAGCCTTCGCTATCAGTGTCAGAATCTCACTTAGCAGAGGTATTCTCTCATCATTTCTTCACACTAGCTTGTCCCTATTGTTTGCTCGAGTTTTTGTTTTGTTTTGTCTTGTTGAAAGGGTTGGTGAAATGTTAGGTCTTATAGCATACGATTGAGACTCAAGTATCATTTCACATGTTATTTTAATGTAACATAACATTTAACAAAGTGCTGTAATCTATATAAAAAAAGTATATGCATAATATGATACTGAAAGATGGTAAGAGGCCACCCTTAATAAACGGACTGAATGGTTACCCTCTGCATGTACATCCACGTGTCAGTCTGTGAATGTGAAACCAGCTGAACAACGAGACTTTTGTAGATGTAATGAAATTAAAAATCTCCAGCTGCAATCATTCTTGTATTATCAGCCCTCACTGATGCAAAGTGTCCTTTGAATAAGACCCCAAAAGTGTCCTTTGACTAAAACAGCCTTTGTCAACACAGGAAGTGATGCAGTTATTACACTAGGAAGCTTGAACCCTGAGAAACTGGGAAAGGCAAGGTACAGTTCTCTGAACAGCTTTGAGAGGGAGTGAAGCTCTGCAGACACCCTGATTACACACTTTCCACCTCCAGAGCTGGGAAAGAGCAGGTTTCTGACCTAAGTAAGCAGATATTTGGTAACTTAATACTGTTTGACCCTACCGAGTTAACACAGAATCGAGTGTGTCTGAGGTTCACTCCTATTGTCCCTTGTAATTAGCACCAATTGGTGTCTCCTCCACTAGATGCTGTCACTGGGGAGGTACAGATAACTCGGAATTCACCTTTGCAATTCAGGGTGCTCAGTGAAAGGTCATTGAAATGGTAATAGCTACACAGTAGAGGCTGAAGAAAGAGACTGAGCCTGGGGTGACCTGAGAATATGAAAGGGATATGAGAAAGGTGACAGCTATCTGAAAACATCCCTGTGACCCTTTGGTCTATAGAGTGGTTGGTACAGGGTGCCCTCTGGAATTTCAGGACAACTGGCCTAATTAACAACAGTCCTGGAAATGAGATTAAATATTATTAATTACACAATGGGGGGGGCAGAATGGGAAACGAGGTAAATCTGAAGCCCAGCTATCATTTTTTCTTGCTATTTCACTTTTCAAATTATTTTATTATTGAAATATTCTAGTCTACCCAGTGCAGTCTTGCTTCCCACAATTATTTCTATCCATGCATTCATTTATTAAACAAGTATTTGTTTAGTGTGTGTATTACTATTATTGCTTTTGGAGAAGGGAATAAAAAAGAGAATAATGTCAGTCTCCGTGGTCTTCAAGTGGGCTGAGCCGAGGAGTGATGGGTAGCCCTGAGAAAAGTGACAACTGGCAGGTGGAAGTTAACTAACTTCCTCTGCGGCTGCCATGATCCATGTTTCCTCTCACCTTCCTCAAGCCTCTTGGCTTCATCTATGGCTGTGGCACATGCTCGCTCCTGTTCCTTTAATGTAAGACACTGTATACAGAGAGCTTTCTGCACTTTGAATATCTTGGAACTTCTTATCAGGTAACTGACAGAAAGTTGCTCTTTTGTGTCTGTTGGTGCTACTGAGATTGTCTTTTCTGGAGACTAGGTGGTGACTGAATCAGCCCCCTATAGGAGATTTAAGTTGTTTTCAATACTTTACCATCTGGAAAAATGTTGTAATGTATAACTTTGTACAAACATCATTTGAAGCCCTTGGATAATTTCCCAGAAGAGGAATTTCTAGGATATATGTGTAAGTTTGACAAGTACTGCCAGATTGCCTTTCATCATGGTTTTGTTAAACACCACAGGGACAATGAAGGAGAGTCCTGGTTTTCCCACAGGTGACTCATAGCAGCAGAGGTCAGATAGAAGTTGCTGTGGTCTTGGGTCTCTCTGATTCCAAGAAGAATGATGATCTCATGTAATTTTTAATATTCACTTGTCCTTTTCTGAGTAATAGTGAACGTGTTCTCATGTGTTTAAGAGTCATGTGCAATTCTTTCCCAATGATCTCATTGTTCATAATTTTATCCAATTTTTTGCTGGAAGTTGGCCTTTTTCTCATCCATTTCTATCGTCGTATGAGAGGTCGGTCTTGTTTAGTTAGTTGAAGTGTTCTTTCATGTATTTTGCTTTCTGGCTTTGACTATAGCTTTCCTTCCCCCACTCCCCATGTTTGATATGTATAGCAACATTTACCAACTTTTTTTTATAGTTTCTGACTTTTGAATCATGTTTTAAAAGATTATTCCACTCCATATTCATAAAGATGTTATTTCTTCTAGTGTAATTATGATTTTTATATTTTGTGGTTAACTCTTTGATCTATTTATAATATGGTCTGCTATGTGGCTCAAAAAAATCAGTAAGATTCCAATGATTTTGTAGATTTACATGAATATATCTGTAGCCATATAATTTCTTTTTAGCTGATATATTAAATCAGTAGTAAAAGTAGTTAAAGTTACTGTGTAATGTATCCATAGACATACTTATTGTATAATCTATAAATCCAGGTAAATATGTCTGTCTTCTCATCTATTTATCATCCCTTTATGGTGAAACCTATAATGCCTTTATATTTAGTCTTTGATAATTACATACATACTGTCAGTATTTTGGTCATTTTTCTGCCCTTCCTCCCCTCTAGCTTTTGGAAAAGCACACAATGGCTCTCTACTGTCACATGCCTATGCAATCCCACACCAGCACTTCTTATTCCTATCTAGAGTAGTGTAACACTGAATGACCAATGCCCCACACCTCTTTCCTAACTTATCTACCCCTGTCATCTGGAAACATCAGTCTCAACTTTCCTATCAATCCACGAGCTCTCTTTAAGCTCTAGGTTGCCATACTCATTTGAGAAGCATGTCCCTGGCAATATCACGGTTGCTTTATTTTTAAGCATGGCATTGTACTTTCCAATGCAAATACACTTAACACTGTTCAACAGCTGAACATCCTTTCTTTTGAAATGTTTCTCTGGTCAAGCTGTTTTTGTCTTGTTTCCTTCTTTTCCCTTGTTGGTTGTTGTTGTGTTAAGCCAAGGGCCTAGACCTGGATTCTCTTCCTTCCATCTCGACTGTGCTGTTGTTTCAGCTTTGTACCCCTGACTCTTGCACTTTGCCTGGATTTGGTCATTTAATTTTTCTTATGACCTTTAGAACCAGTGCATTATAAGCCATGAAATAATTGACATGTTATTGGAATAGAATAGAACTTACTGTAGAGTGGAGCGATGCTTCCATCATATGAAACCCTCCCAGGTAAGATAAACATTTATCTTTTTCCTTGTTCAGTCATATTTGTTCTGAGGTACAATGGTCTTAATTTAGTTTTTGAATGTTCATCATTAAGTTTGTTAACAGGCATTTTATCTTTATTACCTATTACAAATGGTTCATGTCTTCCATTATATCTTCTGATTTTGTCAAAATTATGCATGATATTTTTTGCATACTGATTCTGTCTCACCATCCAACTGTATTATATTTTCTATGTATGGTCAGATCTTTGTAAATAGCAGTACTGTTATCTCTCCATCCCCTACTTTTCTACCCCCTTAATTTATCTAGTTTAGTTTTCTTTTGATAGGCAAGTATTTGTCACCTCTGCCATGAATTTTTCACATTTGCTTACAGAATCTCATGCCAGAACTTCTTGTTCTTATCCAGAATAGTTTAGTACCCAATGACCGATGCTCTAGCCCTCTTTCCTCTTCTGCCTACCCTGGCTGTGGTAGTTTGAACAAGCTTGGCCCAGGGAATGGTACTATTAGGAGGGGTGGCCTTGTCAGAGTAGGTGTAGCCTTGTTGAAGGGAGTGTGTCTCTGGGCCGGTGAGCAATGAGACCCTCCTACTGACCACATGAAACCCAGTCTTTCCCTAGTGGCCTTCGAATGAAGAGGTAGAACCCTCAGCTCCTCCTGCACCATGCCTGCAGGGATGTTCCCATGTTCCCACCTTGACTGAACTTCTGAACCTGTAAGTCATCCTCAATTAAATGTTGTCCTTATAAGAGTTGCCTTGGTCATGATGTCTGTTTAGAGCAGTAAAACCTTAACTAAGACAGAAGTCAGTCATCTAGAACCATATTCTACACTCAACTTGTATATGAAACCATGCACAATTTTTGAAACTCTAGCTTTCCCTACTGATTTGAGATGAACGTTTCTGAACCTATTTTTACGTATGTGTTTCTCTATATTTAAGCATGGTGTTCTATTTGCCAATGCAAGTGAATTTAATACTGTTCAATAATGGAATATTCTTTCTTTTCAAATGTTTGTTTAACTAAGCTGTTCCATTTTCCTATAAAAGTCCAGAAGGTACCTTTGGGATTTTGGAGCAAAGCTCTACCATCATCTTCCGATAACTATTCTCCCTTTGAAAAACAGCTCTTTGCCTACTATTGGGCCTCAGTGGAAACTGAACATTTGACAATAGGACACCAAGTTACCATGCAACCTGAACTGCTCATCATGAGTTGGGTGTTATCAGACCCTCCAAGTCATAGGACTTGCACAGCAACAGTCTATTATCAAATGGAAGTGGTATATATGTGATCGGGCCCAAATAGGTCCTGAAGGCACAAGCAAGTTATATGAAGAAGTTGCTCAAATACCTATGGTTTCTACTCCTTTTACAATGCCATTTGCTGCCAAGAATGCGCCTATAGCCTCATGGAGTGACCCCTGTAATCGGCTGACTGAAGAAGAAAAGACTAGGACCTGTTTTACTGCTAGCTCTGCACGTTATGCAGCTACCACCCAGAAGTGGACAGCTGCATCATTACAACTCCTTTCTGGGACAACCCTGAAAGGTACAGGTCAAGGAAAAGCTTTACAGTAAGCAGAACTTTTGGCAATAAACATGGTATTACAGTTTGTTTGGAAAAAGAAATAGCCAGATATTCACTGACTCATGGGCTATAGCCAATGGATTGGCTGGATGGTCAGGGACTTGGAAAGATTACAATTAGAAAATTGGTAAGAAAGACATCTGGGGAAGAAATATGTGGATAGAGCATTCCAAATGGGCAAAGGATGTGAAGATATTTGTGTCCCATGTAAATGCTCACCAAAAGGTGACTTCAGTTAAAGAAGTGTTCAGTAATCAAGTGGATAAGAATACCCTTTCTGTGGACAGTCAGCCTCTTTCCCCTGCCATTTCTGTCATTGCTCAAAGGGCACATGAAAAAAGTGGTCATAGTGGCCAAGATGGATGTTATGCTTTGGCTCAACAACATGGACTTCCACTCACCAAGACCAATCTGGCTATAGCTGCTGCTGAATGCCAGATCTGTCAACAATGGAGACCAGCACTGAGCCCCAGACATGACACCATTCCTTGAGGTGGCCAACCAGTAACATGGTGGCAAGTTGACTACATTGGACCACTTCCTCTGTGGGAAGGGCAGTGTTTTGTTCATACTGGAATAGGTACTTATTCTGGTTATGGATTTGTCTTTCCTGCATGTAATGTTTCTACCAAAACCACCATCTGTGGACTTACAGAATGCCTTATCCATTGTCATGGTATTCCATACAGTATTGTTTCTGGCTAAGAAACTTATTTCATAGCCAGTGAAGTGCGACAGTGGGCCCACGATCAAGGAATCCACTGGTCTTACCATGTTCCCCATCATCCTGAAGCAGCTGGTCTGATAGAAAGATGGAATGGCCTTTTGAAGACACAGTTACAGTGCCAGTTAGGTGATAACAGTGCTTTGGAGGAGCCCAAAAGATCACGTGTGGATCCCAGACACTGAAACAAGAAGCTGTAACATTGAAGTTGCCTTGGAGACCCCAAGATGTTTGAGATGCCAGAGCTGTGGGCAAACTGCTGAGGAAAGCCCAGCCCATTGTAGGTAGTGCCATCCCTGGGCAGGTAGTCCTGGGTTCTATAAGAAAGCAAGCTGAGTAAGCCAGGAGAAGCAAGCCAGTGAGTAACATTCTTCCATGACCTCTGCATCAGCTCCTGCTTCCTGACCTGCTTGGGTTCCTGTCCTGACTTCCTTGGTGATGAATAGCAGTGTGGAAGTGTAAGTTGAATAAATCCTTTCCTCCCCAACTTGCTTCTTGGTCATGATTTTTTTTTTTGCAGGAAGTGAAATTCAGACTAAGACACTGTTGAATAATTGAATATTCTAGTCGGGCGGTGGTGATGCACACCTTTAATCCCAACACTTGGGAGGCAGAGGCAGGCAGATTTCTGAGTTTGAGGCAGGCTGGTCTACAAAGTGAGTTCCAGGACAACCAGGGCAATACAGAGAAACCCTGTCTCAAAAAACCAAATAATAATAATAATAATAATAGAATATTCTTTCTTTTCAAATGTTTCTTTGACAAAGCTGTTCCATTTTGTTTTTCCATTCATGCTCGTCTTTCTTTTTTCATAGAGATGTTTATATTTAAATTCATGGCAGACAGCTCACATATCTTCAAAATTTTACTGCGACTTTTTGGGGGGACTGTTGTTGATTTCCTTAATGTACTTCTCCACTTTTTTTCTTAGCATCCTTAGTATTCTACTCTTCAGAAAACATCATCTATCATAGAATGCTCTGCATTTTTTTTTTTTTTTTGAGTTGAGGGCAGCTGTGGATGGGGGGGATGCTTCCAGTTGTCCTACCCACCTTTTAAACGCCGACATAGATCAACTGTCTCCTGTAAACATGGTGCAGAATGTATCTATTTGTAAAACCCTGCCACCTCTCCATTCTTAAACCCTCCCATCTGTGCCACCAAATCTCTTCACCGACTGCAGCAAGTAAGCTACGCAATGATTGCACCAGTGAATGAGAGGTGAGAGGAACTGTGGAGCACTATGGAGTAGGCCTGGAGCAAGAATGGGCTTGAGGACTGTCCAAACCCTGGAAATTTCATCCTGAGATTGGCAGTAGAATTACTATACCTTGCCTTGGGCCTGTCTGTTCCAGCACATGTTGACCTGTGTCCACACCTTTGCCCTATCAGAGGAGGTCATATAGCCCCACAGCTATGTTAAACTTGCTCTCCCCTTATAAGGTCATGTTCAGTAGTACCCGAAATTCCTTCT
The DNA here is from genome assembly GCF_900095145.1 of Mus pahari. NCBI lineage: Eukaryota > Metazoa > Chordata > Mammalia > Rodentia > Muridae > Mus > Mus pahari. The sequence goes on along the minus strand of NC_034606.1, from coordinate 8,672,511 downwards.
TATGAAGATGAGGCTCCCTGGTCCTGGCTATTGATGTACATTCACTAAAGTTCATCCCACTGAGTTTTAAACACCCTTTGCTCCACCCTAATTAAAGACCTGTTTCACTGAAGCCTGCCTCCCAAGAGTCTACTCTTGTCCCATCACTTTGCTGCCTGAGGTCTATAGCCCCAGGCCTTTTCCTGCCTTGCTTCCACACTACCTGCTGTGGATGGAGACGTGGGGGCTGGGAACAAGTAAATAAAATGCTTCACTTCAAAACCTGTGTTTTCTCACCCTTCTGTAGCCCTGCATTTCCAGGATTTCTTAGTATTCTTTTTGGCTTCTTTCTAGATGACTTCTAACATAGCTTGGCTAGTTTCAGTGGTCATTACACATATGTTAGAATCTGCTAATTATACATATCCTATGTCTCTGAAAGTATAAAGCTTGAGAAGATTTCTTTGTAATTCCACCGATGACATTTTACATGTTCTAAAATATTTGGGGAATGTGGCATATAAAGCCATATTCAAAGAGCTATCACACTTTTTAAAAAATGTAATTTATTCAAAATGCAGCCCTGCACCCAACAAGAATACAGTCAAGCTTTCAGGAGATTGCAGCTTGGTGTAAAATGTGTGCCACTGAGGCAGAAGCTCCCTGAGTGTGGCATCACTATGGACAGCCATTTTTACTGGCTTTTCAACTGTTACTTTTTCTGGCATCATTCTTTCTCTTTTAGCACACATTTACAAACATGTTCATATGTCATGCATCTGTATGTATACATGTATGCAGATGGATATGCACTTCATTATCAAATATTATTAAAGACTAAAATAAGTTGAGACTTAAAATGCTCTTTAGATTTGGTGATGGAGTGGGTGGTCACCTGTGACTAGATTGACTTTTTGATGAAAACAATAATTTTATTGGAAAACTTGAGATGGGAACAGAGGATAAATTAAAGAGTGCAGAATGTCTTTCTAATATACTTGGCTAGTAAGTAAAGGAAAATTTTGCAGGATCAAGTTGAAAGTCATGGCTAAGAAACTATATTTAGATCTTTGTAAGAAACATGTTTAGAAAGTGGAGTCACAAGCTTGAGCAGTTCTGTCCTTGAGGGTGGGGGAGGAAAACAAGGAGAAAGGATGGAATTTTCTTAGGGCACAGACTTCAGCAGTTTTCATTCTGGAGTCTCATTGCATGAGCTTGATCCTTTGAAATTTTTCCTTGACTCTGAAGACTTGAATGACAGATAAAGTTATGATAAACAATGAACTTATGCAATACCCAAGGCCCTTTTCCTGACCAACCTTTCCATACTACTGAACAACTTCCCCTGAATGTCCTTTAGGTAATTCAAAGTCAATTATCCATGTCATAATTTAATATTTTGTCCAATCCCAAAGCGGGTACCTTTATTCCCTATATTGCCTTTCTTTCTAAAACAAGATGTATTTATTTTATGTCTATGAGTATACTGTACCTGTCTTCAAACATACCAGAAGAGGGTATCAGATCTCATTACAGATAATTATAAGACACCATGTGGTTGCTGGGAATTGAACTCAGGACCTCTGGAAGAGTAGTCAGTCCTCTTAACTACTGAACTATCTCTCTAGCCCTATATTACCTTTCTTAGCAAATATACAACCATTATCTACCTAGAAACTCTAGTAAGACATCCATGTGTATTTCAAGGCCTCCTTTTTTCCTCAGTATTAACTTGTAATTGTGAAAGGCTCTTACGTGTCACACTAATTTATTTTCCCTTGAACTGCTCATGTCTCATTGTACCCCAAACACATTCTTTGAGTAGGTTATAATCAATTCTTGCCTATACTGTTGCTATATTTATTGTTTTCTAATCTACTGCATATCCACATACTATTATGTCACCCCCATGCCTCTAAAGTAGTGATTTTTTTCCAAAATGGATCTTACTTTGCCATTTCAATAGGTTAAAGTTTCCCTTTAAAAAAAAAACCAGGTAAGAGCCTGATTGTACCTTTTCCTTTCCTGTTTCAAGCTACAGTGAACCTGATAGCTGCATATCTTAATCTTCACAGAGACAAAGTGAAGGTTTTACTCAGAATATTTACTTAGAGAGAAGAAACTATTCCTGTTGAAGAAAATATCCTGTTTAGAATGCAATCTTGATGAACGTTTGGATATGCAAATATAGAATCTTAAGGATTGTGGAGATTATGAAGGCTAAATTAAAGAGAACTAGTGTATGAACCTTGAGAAAGATGTAAGTTAAAGTCATGGTGACTGAGGTAAACCAAGGCCAATGACAGGAAGCCAGGGCTCTAAGGAGGAGATGGAGAATTTGACAGACCACTGTGAGGTAACTTCTTTGCTCTATGTAAGATAAAGCCATCAAAAGGTTTTTAACAAAGTGATATGACCTATGATTATAAAGGAACTGGGTGAGGAGGTCACTGTGGACTTGAACGGGGACAGAAGGACCAGTTTGAAGAGACTGGGTTGTAATTCACACAAGAGTTGATGGTAACTATGTGTGTGTAGGTATGTGTGCATAGGGAGGTGGCAAATCACCCATGCTATTCAGAATTCAACCAATTCTTACCATCTCTACTACTATAAGGAGAACTGGATATGGCAAGTATGAGAGGGAAAAATAAAATACTCTTTCAAACAATTTTAGACCAAAGTTTAATTTAAGCTGAAAAGAGGAGAATGTTGTGAAGAGTTTAAATTAAAACAATAATTGAATGTTTAGTATTGCTGAAACGAAGGCTGACTGAGTCATCAGACAGTTGTCCAGCAGCAAATTGTTGACTCTGTAAGCTAGACACATACGAAAGACATCACTTTGAATATACTTATTTGGGAACTGTCATAATAAAGATAGTTGTTGAAGAATGAGATCACTAAAGAGGTGTGTGAAGATTGAGCCCAGCTCACTCTAGTATTAAGAAGATAACAATAAAAAAAAAAAAGAAGTATCCAGTGATATAGAAAACCAAACAAAACAACAATAACAAAGCCCTGTAGAATGTGCTGTCCCAGAATCCCAGTATAGGATTTGAATGAGAAACATATTTTGTAGTGTGCCAGAGGGTGTTAATAAGGACAAATAAATTGAGAACAAGTAACTGATCATCATTAGAGTTAGCAATGTGGAAATTACTTGTGACAGGGTCTAGAACTTTTAGTAAACAGTAAAGCTGACACCTGTTTGGATTGGATTCAGGAGGAAATAGCAGAAATTGGAGGCAGGTAGTCTATATACTAATTACTTCAGGACATTTTTCTCTCAGAAAGTCAGGGTAGGCTATCTCCTGTAGTAACAGAAGGAACTATGCAAGCTGCTTACATAGAAAAGCAATCTACAGTCCTGTCTGGCTATAATAACCATGAACCCCAATAATGACCATAATGTTAAGATGTTCCAGAGGGTGAAAGAATAGAACTTACTTGCTGGGAATAAGAAACAACTACCTAATTGGTCTGAAGGCTCACTCAATTGGAGAAATTCATGCCTGGTACTGTGAACTCAGCCAACTGCCTGACAGGTGGGGCCATGGAACCCTGAGCAAAGCCCACTACAGTCATGTTTCTGAATCCGCAATGTCTAACCACGTTTGAGACACTTATCCTTACACGCATTTTCTCCCCCACCAGATGGAAGCCACTCCAGAAAGATAACAACAGTCAAAAGTCAGAAGACAAACTGTTCAAGCAAACAAAGGAAAGACACAAAGTACAGAAGTAGAGGGAGGAGGAGGAAGGAAGGGAAGGAGTTGGTGGGAGGAGGGAGGGGTGGATATTATCAAAATTCATATTATGAAAAATCAAGCATTAAAAGAATATAATATAAAAAGGAACCAATAAAAATACTGTTTTTAATTTTAAAAATAAAATGCAATTAACAGCATTTCCTTTTCTTCCCTCCAAACATTCACATGTAGACCTTCACAAACACACATACATACATACATACACACACACACACACACACACACACACACACTTTCCTAAATACATAAATACAATCTGCTCAATATGTATAATGTTGCTTATATGTGATTGCAAATAAATACAGCCTATTTTTAAAAAGAAAACAAATTGATGTTTATATGATGTTGACAATAGAAAGAAGTAACTGAGAAGAATGGTAGAAAAAAGATCACTTCTATGTCTTCACGGGGATGAGGATGCAGAGCTAGGGGGCTGCTCTTCCTTGGAGAACTGCCTACTCATCCATAGCTTCTACAGTGAAGGCGTGGCTATGGAAGTGAGCGCAGAGGAGTAGACAGCCTGAGAGTAGGCATCCTGGGATGCGCTAGTGTCTAAATGAAGTGGATAGCAAGCCTAGTCCTTGGAACTGAGGAGAAGAAATAATAGAAGTTTAGGGAAACAGAGTAGCCAATGAGATAGCAGAATACGAAAGAAAAAACCAATAGGAATACAGAAGATAGCTGAGTAGCATATGAGGTTGGTGATCAAAATTTGAATGATATTCTAATACATTTCTCAGTGTTTCCCTAGTCACATTCAGCTGATGTACATGGGCAAAAAGAACATACCACACTGGAGGTGTGACACTGTGAGACTCGAGGAGCAAAGAGGTTCGGCATTGATCTGGTACGTGTGGAGTTGGATTCGCCCCTACTCTACAGAACTGAGATACTCATCGGAACTGAAGAAGCACGGACTTCACTGGGGATGAGCTAAACCAGCTTAGTGTTACAAACATAGAAGCACTGAGCAACTGTTAGTCAAAGACAAGCAAATTTGAGCCATAATTACAAGACTACCATCCCAGGTTCTGTTTTTTCCTGTCAAGTCAGCATAGCAGATGATTTTTGCATTTGCTTTTGTGTTGTCCTGAGTGTAATTAATGTATTAATGCCATCACTAAGGAAAATATTGTGGAAGCTCCAAAAATAAAAATAAAAAAAAAAATAGTACTACTATATGGCCTAGAAATCCTGGGTATATACCCAAGGCAGATAAAAATCTTATTACAATATCTGAATTCTTAAGAATAAGAGACTTTGAGATGCTCATCCCTAAATGGGATACCTATACACTCTTCCCTAAAGGCTCAGGGATCTATGCAGAAGATGGGCTTGAAAGACTGTAAGAACCAGAGGTGCCTGGTGATCTCAAGGAAACCATTTTCCAGATACAACAGGGCAGATGCATTTATGAACACACAAGTACTATGATACTCAAGCCGCATAAAACCTGCTCAAGCCAGACAAATTCCCAGCATGGAAGAGCAGTGGGGTGAACATGAAATTCCACCTCTAGCAACTGGAGTTACTGGCATCAGATTGTGGCTGGGTCAGGAAAAGTCAGTTGTTTTTTTTTAACAGAGTCATTCTCTAAGCCAGGTTCCAGGCCCGGGAATAGTCAGCCAATACAAACTAGAACTTAGGGTTTTTTTTTTTTTGGTTTTTAAAGGGAGAGAACCTGAAGGGAGGTCAGAGAAGATCTAGGAAGAATTGGTGTTTGAGAATAATATGATAAAATATACTCTATGTAATTCTCACAAAATAAAGAAAAAAAAGCCCTTTGCAAAAGCTATCTAGGGTCTGGAGAGATAGCTCAATGAATAAGAGCACTTGACTGCTCTTTTAAAGGACCCTGGTTCAATTCCCGGCACCATATGACAGCTCACAGCTGCTATAACTCCAGTTCCAGGAGTCCAGCATCCTCACACGGACATATATACATTTTTCTAAAACAAAAATAATTAATCGTTCTTGGAAAAGGTATCTGAACTCTCATATTCATTGCAGTATTATTCACAAGAGCCGAGCTATACAAACAACTTCATTATCTCCTCCAGGTAGTGAGCCTTAAAAACAGTAAGACCCTGTCACTTGATCCAGCATACATAGATGAATATAGAAGACATGCTTCACTGAACACATGCACTAAAATATATAGCACCTAATTTGAATGACACATGGGATAATAAGAACAAAACAATGACAAACTGAAAATAATAGTATTTAGCAGTGGCTGAGGAAGTACTGGGGAAACATACAGGAAAACCCAGGCTAAAATTACCCAGTAGCAGGTATGAAAGATGATTAATGCACACGGTTAATGTATTAGATTGGGAGTATAGTTAATAGACTTGCTCTATGGATTTTTAAAATCAATTTTATCTGCTGTATCAAAAAGAAGACTATATAAGATGATTAATACATTATTTTTCTTTACTCTTCTTACCAACTTACTGTCTGAAAATATCCTATAATTTGCTATGAGCCTGGAATAAATATAAAAATGAGCTTTTGAAACTGTTTTATATATGCAAGACAGATAAAGGTTTATAAAATATCTTTGGTGTAGTGAGCTCAAACTGCTGACTGTGAAAATTGGCTGCACTTGATTTAGAAGGGTAAGATGTGTAAATATCTCTTTGCTTTTTCTGCTGCCATATGTGTGATCATATAGGGAATAAATCAATATCCATATTTTTTTTATGAGTTGAAGTGTTTTGCCTGCATTGAACTGTTTACTACACGCAGGTTTGGTGCCTGTGGAGGCCAGAACGCACTGAATATTCTGGAACTGGAGTGATAGACAGTTGTAACCTGCTCTATGTGTCCTAGCTCAGGGTTCTCTGCAAGAAGCCAGTGGTCTAAGCCTGAGGCTTCTGTGCTTACTCCTACAGCAAGTTTCTCAACTGGTCATACTTCTGACCTCCATCTCAACAGTTTTAAATGTTACTTCACAAGCCTTTCACTGTGATGAACTTGTATTGATACAAATCATTGTCATTTCTTGTTATTTTCACTTTTTTGGACCACATAATTAATGGGAGAATATATAATTCTAAGAGCTTGGACCTTGATTGAGAACATGAAGCTAACATTTTTTTTTTTTTTTTTTTTTTATAGCAATCAAAAGAGCCGGGCGGTGGTGGCTCACACCTTTAATCCCAGCACTCGGGAGGCAGAGGCAGGCCGATTTCTGAGTTTGAAGCCAGCCTGGTCTACAGAGTGAGTTCCAGGACAGCCAGGACTATACAGAGAAACCCTGTCTCGAAAAAAATCGCCCCCCCCCCCAAAAAAAGATTGTTAGTATGCAGACCTTGCTGAAGAGTAGGAATGTCCTACAGGAAGAGGAAAAGTGTTGTAAACTCCTCTGTAAATGCCCGAGGGGCTGCAGTTGCCATCAAAGCCAAATGTCAAAGAAACAGACAGACCTTTTGAGGAGCTACTCCCTGCCCCATAAAGACCCATCTGCTGACAGTCTCAGGCCTCAGGCCCCAGGCAGCCGATTGCCACGCTTGCTAAAGGATGAAGCCGTGTTAACATCGTCTGTCTGTGTTTCTTCTCTGTCAGGGTGGAAGCTGAACAACACTGAGCTGGAAAGTAGAAGATCTCCAAGCAGGAAAGGGACCTGATCCTGGGCTGAGCGTCTGAGGGTATCAGAGGAACCTGTTCTATCCATGACCTTCCCGGGATGAGTGGAATCCCGCTAGAACCCAGCAGTGTTTAACGTGCCTACATTTCGGGAAGGAAGACCGGGAATTTAAGCTCAGATTTATTTTTTTGATAGTCCCTGGTCCGTGTGATCCTATTTCCTACTTAAGAGGGATCCTGTCTCTGTACCATTGATGTTATCACATGCTGCTGAACTCAGAGAACACCCTAACAGATTTCTAGATAGAGTTTTAAAATTGTTTAACTCCCAGGGCATGAATTACTGGCATGATGAAAAACCGACACCACACTTTTTTTTTGAAGTGAATGTGTCTATCAGAAGAAATTAACTTTTTCGTTTTTCATACTGTTCACAGGTAACCGTTTCCAACATATGGTATGTCAAACTTGGAGAAATGGACAGAGTTTAAAGTCTAAAGCAGTGGCAAAAGAAAAACAAAGGTCTATTTGTCTTCAAGAAATTATTCAATGCTGAGTCCTGAACATTTTTATTTGGTCTAACACACTGAATAGATGTTTTTTCTCTGTCCACATGACTTATCTTTTCAGTTCTATTAAAAATGCTTATTTACTTGATGTCTGAAGGTTCACACAAATATCATTGCCTGCTACCAAAGATTTTATTATTAAAAACGAAGAGGAATGTCTGTCTGCAGGACTGACCATTTGGTATTGGACAACAAATGGATGAGTTCATCCCTAGGGAAGACTGTCTCTCCTGCTCCCAGCTGTCCTTAGTTTCCTGTAGTGTTTTGTATATGACTGGAACCTCATACAAATAACATTATATAGATTATCGGGTTGCACTTATTTATTTAGCAAACACACAACAACAACAACTGATGATAAAAGACGCCATAAACTTGAAGGAGAACATGTAGGGATATGGGAGGTTTGTAGGGAGAGAAGAAAATGATGTGATTATGTTACAACCTCAACGATAAAAGAAATTATTTAAATAATAATAATAGTTAATTGTTAAAATCCAGACAAGGTGGGAGCCAGATTGATGGTACGCGCCTTTAAGTCTAACACACAGTGAGCAGAAGCAGGTGGATCTCTGGGATTTGAAGAAAACTTGTTCTACATAGCAAGTTCCAGGCCAGTTAGGGGTACATAAAGAGATTTTTGTCTTAAAAATAAAATAAAATAAAATAAAATAAAATAAAATAAAATAGTGCATCCTTCAGATAACAGCCATTATTTTCTTATTATCTGGATTAAACCATTTTGATATTTTAAGAGGTGATTTTAGTCATAATTTCTAAAATACATAAAAGTAAAATTTAATTCTTATGTCATTAGAATAGTTTACTGTCTTAATATTAATATATTTTACATGCTAATGTATAGGATGTCAACAATAATTAGCTTTTCAACATTTGGACCTTATTTTCCTCTGGGTGTCAATACTTCCATCTGGAAAATGAAGATCTGAGCAGATAGTCTTCTACAATTTGTTTCTAACTGTTATAGATTAAAAGGAAGCTCCAGCTTTGAACCTCTCATGATTTGAATCTCATATATTATTTCTGCAGGAACTAAGATACCTTTTCACTCTGCTATTAAAGGAGACCAAATAACAGCTGTATTGAGGGCTACAGAGGTTTAACTGAGAACAAGCCCTTAACCGTCTAGGACAATTTGAGCACTAACTGTACACTTCTCTAAATGGTAGGGTCATATTTTAAGGTCAAGGAAAACATAAAGCTGAGCACATGACTCAATCTAGTACTTTCCATTCTGGCACTTGGAGAAGAAAGGAAGGAACATATCAGTGTCCTTTGCCACCAGAGATGTCCCTCTGCTGTGATGAAATAGGACCTGTCAGGGTTTAAAAACAGAACACCGTTAGGGCCATGGCATCACATCTTGGCAAGAAATGCTTTGCATAGTTTCCACCGTCACAGGCACTCCTTCCCACTCACACCCTGCTTCTATTTAAATCCCAGGCACCTCTCTCAACCACATTCCCCTTTAGCCGGTGCCCAGGCTGTCAGCAGAGAAGAAACAGGTAGCATGGCTCCTGGAGAAAGGGAAAGGGAGGCGGGGCCGGCCAAGAGTGCCCTCCGGAAGATCCGCACAGCAACCCTGGTTATCAATTTGGCCCGAGGTTGGCAGCAGTGGGCGAATGAGAACAGTACCAGACAGGCCCAGGAGCCTGCAGGCTGGCTGCCGGGAGCAACTCATGACCTACCTCACACTCCTAAAGAAGCCGGTCCTTACCAGCATGCCCCCAAACCTCCGTCTCCAAATCCAGATGGAGACGGAGAGGGACAACACTCAGAAGAAGCCACCGAGGTCTCCCACATTAAAAGGAAAGAGGTGACCAGAACGGTCGTCAGCAAGGCTTATGAGAGAGGAGGAGATGTGAACTACCTGAGCCACAGGTATGAGAATGATGGTGGCGTGTCTGAAGCTATTCGGCCAGAGAATGACATTGACAGAATCCTTCTTAGTCACGACTCGCCTACACGGAGAAGAAAATGCACCAACCTGGTATCTGAGCTGACCAAAGGCTGGAAAGTGATGGAACAGGAAGAGCCCACGTGGAAGAGTGACAGTGTAGACACAGAGGACAGTGGCTACGGAGGGGATATGGAGGAGAGGTCTGAGCAAGATGCAGCGCCTGTGGCTCCTGCCAGGATCAAACGCCCCTTGCTCTCCCAGTAAGTAAATGCATCCTTCTATTCCTTATGCCTCAATCACAATCCAACTTGCACTAAAAGTATAGAGGGCAGTCGATGAATGGCCAGTTAGAGTGGGTCCTTTCGGGTAGCACGTCCCTGGCCTGAAAGAACAGTGCTAACTTTGGCTGTGCTCTTCTGGTCCATGCCATCACTGATTTACCTACAAGTGGGAATTGTTGTCAGCACTCTTCTTGGGCTTCCTGAATTAGACTTGTACATGGACCACCTTCTGGGCGTGGTGGAAATGCATATAAGCTTGGAAAATGAGACACCCAGACACTAAGACACACCAAAGTCACATGAACACTGAGGCAGCTCCAAGGTTGAACTAGAGCTTGTTTTATAATCCCCATGCTACTCGAATTCCCTTAGCATAAAGCAAGATGTCAGTTTGATCTGGGTAACCTCCAAAGTGCAGGGTTTTAGCACAATGGAAGGGCTTTAAAGAGAAAAAAAAATCAAAAAACATGGTCTTTTACTTTTTTTCCCCACTGTATTACCATGGGTATTTTATTATAGGGTTGCAATGTAGATAAATACAGGCTATACAACCTTCTTCTTCTTCTTCTTCTTCTTCTTCTTCTTCTTCTTCTTCTTCTTCTTCTTCTTCTTCTTCTTCTTCTTCTTCTTCTTCTTCTTCTTCTTCTT
>NC_034606.1:8655569-8661559 GCF_900095145.1 Mus pahari | reverse complement strand
ACCCACCCACTCCCACTTCTTGGCCCTGGCCTTCCCCTGTGCTGGGTCATATAAAGTTTGCAAGACCAAGGGGCCTCTCTTCCCAATGATGGCCAATTACTTTTCTGTGTGTGTACACATGACTGTGTGTATGCATTTGTGCATGCACGTGTGCATTCTGCCACTCGCCACTCCTATACAGGACAAGTATCTCACTGAACCTGAAGTTTGACATTTTGGCTCACCTGGCTGACCAGCGAGCATCCAGAAATGTCTGTCTGCTTTTCAGTGCTGGGCTTCTATAAATGTTGACCATATTTTTATTCTATTTTTATGTGGGGTCTGAGGATTCAGGTTTGCATAGCAAGAACTCTTAACTATCTCTCCCAGCTGGCTTGATAATTACTCCCACTCCCTTCCCCGATCCCAGTAAAAAGAATACTTTTCTTGGACTTTGGAATAGTTACCAATTTGTAAAAAGAATCAGAGGCCTGGGTCTCAAGCTTGTTAGAAAGGAGAACAAAGGTCATAATTGTTGATCAGCAATGATGGCACTGCAGTTTAGATAGTAGTCTTGACATGTGACCCCCCCCCCACATTGATTAGTGACAGTCCCTGGGCAGAGACAACGACCAGCATTTCTGTGCAGAGTGGAATGAGGAGCTGGGGTTCTTTAGCCACAAAGACAACTGGGCACTGACTGTAGGGGCCACAACCATCTCCCTTCATACCCATCCCAAACATGTACTGGGAAATTCCTTCTTAAGACCCCTTGACCCACTGACGCTACCATTCAGGTGAAGAACATTTTCTAGAGACTGTTCAAGCTTCAGAAATTGCAATAAACTTGTATTGTGAATAGTTCTGTATGGGGATCTCCCCAGTTTACCTTGATGCATGTTTATCTCCCTCTGGCTAGGAAAAAAAAAAAAACCCAACCAACCAAAAAAACAAACAAACAAAAAAACCAACAACAACAAAAAAACCCCACCTCATTCCCTTCCCATTCTAGTCTAACAGGGAGAGGACTTAGAGATTTTTCTGAACAAACATGAGAATTAATGAAACTTCGCCATCTGGTGGATGTTATTTCCTTGTAAATAACTTTCGAGGATGCATCTAAACCGTATGCAGGTTTGGTGTCTGCTCTTGATGGACTGGCATTTGCGTGGGTCTTCCTTACAGCAAACACTTGCGCCCTGGCACTGTGATGACATAATAAGTCTCATATACTTGGGCTATTCTGACAGGACACAGCTCATGACCTCAGGGACAGGGACTGAAATGCTTTAGAAGCAGTTAGGCAGTTACTGTGTGATTCACTGAGCCCTTTGTCCCCTGAGCCCATTTGTCATGGAGAATTTAGAAGTTTGTACCTTGACAGGTAAGCCTGGCCCACTCTCGGGCTTAGAACAGTGATTTATGAGCGCTCATAGGGCCCTGTTGCGCCACCCACGGAGACAGTGCAAGAACTTCTCAGCACACCTTCGAGTCCAAAGCCTCCAGATGTGAGGCTACTTAATGCTCTGGAGAGAAAGGTGGGTGCTTTGTGAAGATGGACTCCTTCCTCTGCTTTAGACTCAAGCAGTACTTTTTAAAAGTTGCATCCGGACAGCTTAACTTGGCTTCAAAGTCCAGTCTTAGCCTACTGCTTAGTAGTTCTATGTCTTTAGGGTGCTCCTTGGCCATCCTGACTTCAGCTTCTTCATCTACACAGCTGAAATATTATCCATTTTAAAGATTGCGGAGACTAACAATGAAGTATTTAGAAAAATGCCAGCATATAGTGTTCAATAAGTGTTTTTGGTCTCCTACCTGAGCAACCCGATACTTTAAAAATGTGTGTTCATCATTGACTCTAGTGTAAACAGGCTTTCATAAAAACAAACAGACAAAAACCAAATAAACATGGAATTCTATGTAGAACTACTCCAATCTGTATAGCAGTACCAAAATGCATGTTTGGGAAGTATCTCTTATCTCAGCCTTCTAAGAAGTGATTCCAGTTCAAGACTGTTTGACATGCAATGTTTTAGTAGATGGCCTCACACTCTATGTAAGGAAGTTTTTGTGGTTTGTTTTTTTAAAGCTTGAGTTTAATATCGTTAGTGGCTAATCCATCATTGTTATTGATAAAATAGTGACATATACCACGACAGAGACTACACATGGGAAGTCCACAGGGTCCACGGGCACTTGCTTCGTGTATTCACCTTGCTTCTCCACTTCTCTCCTCTAGGGCAAACAGGTACTCAGAGACACTCAACTGTAAGGCCCATCGGAAATACAGCCAAGTGGACAGCTTGAAAGGGAGGTGGCAGCAGTGGGCGGATGAACACATCCAGTCCCAGAAGCTCAATCCCTTCAGTGACGAATTTGACTATGACCTAGCCATGTCCACTCGGCTCCACAAGGGAGACGAGGGCTATGGCCGCCCCAAAGAGGGAAGCAAGACAGCTGAAAGGGCCAAGCGAGCCGAAGAGCACATCTATCGGGAAATTATGGAATTGTGCTTTGTTATCCGCACAATGGCTCGCCACAGACGAGATGGCAAGATCCAGGTTACTTTCGGGGAACTCTTTGATAGGTATGTTCGCATTTCTGATAAAGTGGTGGGCATCCTCATGCGTGCCAGGAAGCACGGACTGGTGCACTTTGAAGGGGAGATGCTATGGCAAGGCCGAGACGACCATGTTGTGATTACTCTCCTTGAGTAAGCCCGCAACAAATCCACTCACCGCTGTTCTACTGTTAAATAGTAATGTATTACAAGCTCGAAGGCAAGCTGCTCTGGAATGTTATCAATATTAAATGATTTTATATAAATGGCTTTTGTTACTGTTTCTATGAGGTTACTATGTGAAGATTTTTGACGAAGACACTCAGAACTTTTTGGAAGAATGTATTAAGATTATAATACATAGTCAGCATATTGATATTTGGAATTCCACTTACCCTTTTAAGCAAACATTTCTGGCCTTCCTTGATAAAATTATTATAAATTGAAAAGTACACATTACAGGCAATAAAACTGACCTTAGATAAAGTAGAACAACATCGCAATGTAAGTAATATTTTAGGGGGAAAATTCCATTAAGCTGAATAAAATTGGAAGTTTGGCTTTAAAAAAATCCTCACCAGCTCAGAATGGCCCCCAACTCTTATTTAACTAAGGAGGACTTCAAACCCTTATGTCAGCTCCTCCTCTGTAGTGCTGGGACAGCAGGCTTACACGCAATCATTCCCACTTTGTTAAAGTGGTAGGACTCAGATGCAGGGCCTCATGCCTGCCCAGGAAGTACTCTATTTCTCTACTCTTTTGAAAAAAAAAATCGCAGCACCTTTGTTGGGTAAACAAAGTTAGAATTCAAGATGTCGAAGATCCTCTGTGTGGTTTGATTACAGCCAGTTCCTTTAGTCAGCTTTCCTCATTCTGATGTGAACAAGTCCTGTAAAACCAAATGCCATTGGTGGCCCCATGACCCACAAAGATGGTACACACCAGGAAAGTGGGACACAGGTGGGGTCAGACTTGTCTTTGTGGAGCTCATGAGCATGTTTGATTTTTGCTGAAAGTCTTACTGGGTAATGCTGTTTACATTTATGCTAATAAATGAACAAGAAGTACAGAAACTCTGTGAAGCGAATATTCAATGGAGAAAAATCTCATAGAATCATTTAATTGAAAACCTGGGACATATTTCTTTCCTGTTATAATAAAGAAAATGTCATAAAACAAAAAAGTAACCAAAATAAGCAAACAAACAAATAAACAAAGAAACAAACACAGTATCAGTTCTTCTGAGGTAAAGAAAAAGCTAATTTAAAACAAGGAAGTTAACACTTTGACTAACTTTTTCTTTAATGTGCACTATAACTCTAAAGCCAAATGAATGTGAAACTACCATTTTTACTGAATTTGAAAAAGCTAAAATTAAATGGTTATACTTTGTATAATATATGTAATACTTTGTATTATAATAAAAGTATTATAACAATTAAATACAAAAAAGTCAAATTATTATATCTCAAGATAATAGGAACCTATAACTGTTATATGTCAGACATAATACAAATTAAATTACTAGAAATTGTCAATAATGATTGCCTCAAACTGAAAATTCCAACATGTTTCAGGAGAAATACACGATTTTGTTGCCATACTCATCTGAGTCACTAGTCCTAACTCATGTTCCTTGTGGGATTTCTTACGAATACACACACACACACACACACACACACACACACACACACACACACACACACACACGTTGTCACAGAGAGAAGCATGTCAGAACTGAAGAAAACCAGCAGAGTGGAAGCTGTGAGTTTTTGCTGTTTTTGTATTATTTTTCAATTAGATTCCAAAAACATTTTTGTGTTTGAAATAAAAACAAATTCAGACGTGAACTTGGGATACTCCCAGTAGCCACATTTCAACTAATGTGTCACCAATTCCTGCTTCTTCATCTCTGCACACAGAGATTGTGCAGGTTCTGACACGAGATTATTCAAAGCTCAACTTGCTTGAACTTAAGAATGCACTGAAAACCCCTTCCATATTGTGTGGCAAAGTGAGATTACAGCCATTCTCAGCTTGTTTCAAATGTCAGTCCCTCTCCTGATATCAATATTCCTCACGGTACAGGAGTAATGCCATGAAAGCTAGAATTCTGAGTGAGGACTCTAAGGTCGCTATATCCCTTCTCAGAGGGAACACTATGCATCAGGCACGTCTTAGCAGGCAGTTCACAACAGTCATCATAGCTTCCCAGTAACACACTGAGTGGTTAATGCTTTGTAGACCTTTTCTTATATTCTTCTATTTTACTGTGCTTAATATTGAATTGGAAGACCATTAGTTAGTCCTATAATTTTTCCTCACTTCAAATTAAAAAAACTATTCTCTCGCCAAAGGACAGAGAAGTTTGTACTTAAAAACATAGAGAACATTTTGACCAAAAAGAAAATATGAGAAAGCTCAGGAAACAAACCAATGGAAAGACCTGTTTTAGTCACAAGACATATAAAATGATTGTATTTTATCATAGTTGTAAATGCCTAGTGGCATGCACTTGCTCTCCCAAGCCCCAAGCTTTCCCTTGTTCTTCACTTCTCCCTCGTCGTTCCTTCTCAGTGTGTGGGAGTTGCTGCCTCCCTGATTCAGCCCCTCTTCACTCTGCTCAAAACTGAAGAAGAGAACATCTGAGCTTTGGGTCACTTTTCTTCCCATACTGTGTAGTAAAATAATATCACACCCATAAATACTTCATGTTTTTTTCTCTTTCCCTTTGAAACACCAGTTGCTGTCCTATTTATCAACAGAAATAATATAAAATTACCAGAGCCGTTTTTCATGGTACAGTTATAACTCTTATGTGAGCTAGAATTCTGTTATACCCATTCCACTCAAGTCATTTTGAGTCATTGCAAGACAAAGCATGAAGCCCATGCTAAAGTGGTCCCTTAGCATGGTGTCCCCATTTTATTCTTCGTACCCTGGGCACTTCTTAGTGCAAAGCTGGTTTAAGTGCAATGTGTTTTACTTAAGTTATAGGCTGACCTACACTATTTTGAGTTCTCAGAGCAGATTTCATGGTGTTGCACTGCCTTGTGCTCAGAGAGCAGGGAGATTCCAGTATCTGAGAAGATTACATTGTACTTATTTGTTTGGGTCTAAGTTCTATCCACTAAGTAACTCTTGCAGGTAAAATTTAAGCAATATAAAGCATATATGCATACAAAATAGGTTATGTTGGTATAAATGTTCATCAAGATGTTTTGAGAATAAGGGGATAAAGAAATACTGAAATCAATGTTCTATAGGAATGACAAGAAATGAGTGCAGACATGAAACTCAAGAAGAATGAAGACCAAAATGTGGACACTTTGCCCCTTCTTAGAATTGGGAACAAAACTCCCATGGAAGGGGTTACAGAGACAAAGTTTGGAGCTGAGACGAAAGGATGGACCATCCAAAAACTGCCCCACCCAGGGGTCCATCCCATAAT
>NC_034606.1:8612949-8654514 GCF_900095145.1 Mus pahari | reverse complement strand
ACCTACCCACCTACCTACCTACCTACCTACCTACCTACCTACCTACCTATCTCTTCTCTTACCAGCCTTACATGGTTTCTAAAACATTTCTCTATTTCACACACTGCTAAGTTTATTAATACAAAGATATTCACAAATATCCTCTTGTCATCTATTAATGACACCTGTAGTCATTTTCTTAGTTATTTTTGTTCTTTGTTAATTTTTATCTAACAAGTAAAAAGTGATTATTCTCAGATTATATTTTGCATCCTTTTAAAATTGTATTGACTTCTGCTATTTTATATATATATTCTTTTGTCACACCTGCTTTAGGTACAATTTCTTTTTCCTTTAACTTGAGAGGGAAGCTCTGAGCCTTTTCTTATGCTGGACAATATCATATGATAAAAAGTTCAAAGGATCTATTTCAAGAACCCTATTTTAAATCAGGTCTATAATATCTAAGGGCATTTCATCCACAGGAATATTATCTTATTAATTTAAAGCCTTAGTATTTTGAAGCAGAACATTAATGTTTTCCTCATACCATACTAGGGAGTAGGATCTGAATGGTCATCATCTACATGCTCGGTTTTTCCTCTCGATACACTGGCAACATGATAACAACACATGTGAGTTCTTAAGTCAAAATCCTAAGGCTAAGATATTATCCGTATTTTGGGCATATCATATATATATATATATATATATATATATATATATATATATATATATACATACACAAATATACACACATATATCTGCATATATCTACACACACATACACATACATACATATAAAATGTATTTTGGTCATAGCTATCTTTAAATCCTGATACCCAATTGGTAGCCAGATCTTGTCAAGCCTAATTCTTAAACCTCTTTCTCTTTCACACTTCTTTTCATTTTTATTCTTTAATTTTTTTCTTATTGAGGCTTCTCCCCCCACCCCTGGGATTTTACAATAGACTTGCTTATTTTTTCTTCCATCTCTAGCTTTTTTCTCTATTAATCTATTTTTTTTCACAAAGATTTTTCTTAAAGGGCGTATCTGTTCATGTTTTTCCTCTACTCAAATATTCTCAAATGCTCCATGAGATGAAACAGTGAGAAACTGCTTGGTACTGGGCATGGGGCTCGTCAGGATTCTGGGATGTCTGTTATGTACTCTCTATCCTCGCCCAGCAGCTCAAACCCATCAAACCCTTGCAATTTCTGCTGGGACAGGTTTCTCCCAACATTTTAAACAGCAGAGCTTCCTCTCACGTCCTGTTGCAGGGAACATGTCAGGAGGCTATGGTAGGCTTATTACCAGTTCTTAGATATGGAAATGACTTGGTTATTGAATAAATCCAAACTCATTTGCATTTATGCATTTAATTTTATTTGGTATACATCTCTATGACTTTTTGTAGTTGGAATCCATTACAGGATGTGTAAAGTTTTGTGATTTAGTCACCTCCACAAAGACAATAATACTGCTGTGGAAGACTAATGGGAAGGGTACATTTATTTACAGTTCCTTATATTATATTATAAATCTCTAACCTAGACACTATTACCTAACTTGTAACGAGAGCTTTACACAGACGAGGAAACGATGCCGTTTCTATTTATCTTCAGCAACAGCGTGTCATAGAACACCAGAGATTCTGATTAATAGTATGTTTTCTTTAGATAATTATCTAAACTGTTCCCAAAAGAACTAGGTATTTTTTTTAAAGAGTTATATAACTAAAACTACTTAAGCCAACATACTTGGCTGGTAATTTCATCTTCAGAATAATTTAAAGTGCTATAAGCAACCTGGCAGTCAACACTTTCTATAAGAACAAAACTATCTTTAGACATCAATTTACAAGATATACAACATTTGTGTGGAACAGCTGAATTTTCAGCACAAAGTCACTGTCACGTATAACAGCAGGATTTATTTTTTTGCATAACATGAAGCTCTGAAATTTAACTGACGAATTGTTGCCACGTGGCTTATTGTTGGTTTCCTACAAGAAAGAATACAATTGCTAGTTTATTCTACCTTTTCGTTTTTGAGGCCACTTGACAGTAAGCTTGCACATTCACCAAGTCTACTGAGTTACAGTATTGTCTACTATAGTCACTGCCCTTTTATAAGAGCAGATGCTAATGGTAACTAATAACATATACCACTTAGAAAAAAACACGTTTTTATTTCAAAACAATTTTTTTCCCTTTGAGAAGAAACAAAACAAAACAAAAATGTATTGGGGGAATTGGTATGCAACAAGGCTGAACAAGAGAACTGTAAAACAGTGTATCTGACACAATGTTGAAGAAATATGCACGTTTTAGTTTTGTACTTATGATAATGCCCTATTAAGCTACAAATATGTAAATAGTATTACTTGCTTAATATATTAAATCCAATAGAATCATTGAATTCCCATTCTCCTCTGTCAATTCTCCTCTATCTGAAAATTCAGTGATGAAAACATGCGCCCAAACCTGCAGACTTTGTGTGCTGTGGTCTATGCCAATCAGACTGCCCTCCAATTTCATTCTTAAAATGAAATTGAGAATGTTTACAAAATGAATAAAGAGAATGCTGTAGTGAATTAGAACTGGAAGAGGTCTATGAAGCATGTATTATTTTGGCATGTGTTTTCTTATTTAGAACTAAATGTAAGTAGGCCCAAATGTCACCTGTGCCAACGCTACCAGATACAAAAGTATCTAGGCTCCATTTCCTCAATGCCCCACGTACACTGCTCTATAAAAATAATTAATACGGATTAAAAACAAGTTGAACAGAGCACCATCCAGTTAGGACTGAGATGACGTGAACTGAAAAGGTGGTGGCCTCTATGATCCAAATGCTGCCCTGTGCTGACAAATCCCACCGCTGTTACACTACTGGATCCCATGACAAATCCCACCGCTGTTACACTACTGGATCCCATGACAAATCCCACCGCTGTTACANCACTACTGGATCCCATGACAAATCCCACCGCTGTTACACTACTGGATCCCATGACAAATCCCACCGCTGTTACACTACTGGATCCCATGACAAATTCCACTGCTGTTACACTACTGGATCCCATGACAAATCCCACCTGCTGTTATACTACTGGATCCCATGACAAATTCCACTGCTGTTACACTACTGGATCCCAGGCCATGGTGTAAACAAAAGAACTCTGGGACAGAAACAGGATTGGAAAAATAAACTCCCAAACTATAGTTGCAGTAAATGGCCAAACAGACTGACTTTAAAGCACGAGTGACATATTAATTGTATTGCTTCTTGAACATTCCAAACGATGCGTTTGTCCATTCAGGTTTGGGCCGATGTCCTGCTACAACCAAGAGTACTGTGTTTATTCAAAAGCCCAGATTTCAATGTCTTGGATAAAGAAATCTTCCTTCTTAGAAAGTGTATGATTCCCAAACGTTTTACAGGAATGGCTTCTTCCATGGTAGAGATCTCCATCAAGCCAAAGAGCAAATTCCCCTCTGAAATACATTAAAACAACAATTATCCATATTCATGCCTTAATTATAAAGTAACTAACTGGGTTTTTCAATGTTCACTAACTCCAGGTCATAAACTTCTCTAAACCTTCCCCTATTCCTTTTCCTTGTGGGATTGGCACAGATTTTTGTTTTTCTTTCCATTATAAAATTTATTACTCAAATTAAGAACAATAAAACTTACTTCATATTGGAATTACCTTTCGGCATTTGGTCTAAGTATTTCTTTACTATTACATTATTTTCCTTTTCTTAGGGCAGTGCTCTACCACTGACCCCAAGTCATTCTCTTTGTTGTATAGTTTTAGGGTTTTTAAATTTGGTTTTCTTACAGGTGTTAAAATTCATCTGTGGTAAAATGAGGGCTAATGATAAACATTGGACAACGAACCTGAGTTATCACAGATGCTTAGGAAGAAATAGTTTGCTGTTAAAAGCAGTACCAGGACAAGCAACAAGAGTGTCTGCTCAGATACTTCTTTAACAGTGAGAAAACAAGGCTGGCTTTTTTTTTTTTTTTTTTTCCTTTTTTTTTTGGTAGCAAGGCATGGAAAAGACTTTAAACAGATAAGAGACATGGTGCTGGGATCCTTCATCAAGCAGTAGGAGCAAGACAGAAGCCAGGTGTGATAGGGCTTAAAGGACCTCAGTGGAATAGACTTCAGGGTCATCTGGCTCTTAACTGCTGATGTTTCTCTTCAGCTTCCAGGTGAATGTTAAAGTGGGAAGGACTACAGTTATCTGTGGATATAAGGACAAACATTTAAAATGTAGTAGGGGATTATGCCAGGTTAGTAAAATAGTGATTATAGGGCTTTGTTTTCCAAGACCCCTGACTTGGCTAGCCCCGGAATGTTGGCTAGGTTTCCAGTCCCAGGTATGGTTTCCCTCTTGCTGAGTGAGTCTTGAGTCCAATTAGACAGATGTTGGTTTCTACATGACAGTATTGCGCCTCAGGCAATAATTGTAGGAGAGAGTGTGAAAAGAATGTCAGCGCCAGAAGAGCAGGGAGTTTTCAGTAGACTTCGTCTCCTAGGAATGTCAGGAACTACACTCTTTAGTCTCACTCACATGACTCCCTAAACATGAACTAAACCAAGGACATTAGCAATGCCAAAGTGGGGAAAACCCACCAGGCTTCAATCATACACAAAGAATTACAGGCAACTAAAGAATGTTGACTGGGAAGAGCAGCATACCAAATTGGTTATCCTGTACTACACAATCAGCCCTATACATATACATACAAGAAACAATATATAGATGGAGCATTTAGCATTTAGGAGTATGCACATATGTATATGCATACATGTCTACAGCATGTACAACAATTAATGAAGAGAGATCACAAATCTGAAAGACGGCTACAAGGGATATATTGGAAGGTTTGGGTAGAGGAAATGGAAGAGAAAAATGACACAATTCTAGTCGCAAAAATAAAGTATGTAAAGTAACAAAAATTACATAAACCAGGAAAAAATATCTCACTGGGGAAAATAGCCAATTTCTATGCTCCATTTATTAATATTAGTAATAATAATTTTAAAAACTTATTAGACACTTAATTGTAATCTATGTATTAAGATTTACCTTAAAACTAATCTCTAAGTCTCTTATAAATGACATTAATTCTTCAGTAAGCTTTGTTCCCACATATGAATTTTGCTCCCTGTAACTCAATACAACCTCAGTTTTCTGTGGCCCTCATTACGAGGTTCTAAAGTTTAAAAATCAGATTAAAACTGGTTGTTCTACTTGTTCCAGGGCTGGTGGTTCCACGGTTCTCACAGAGATCTATGTCCTTAAATATATTCATGAGTTAAAGCTAAAGCTTTCATCCTGGGTGAAATATATAGAAAATACATCGCTATACACGCAATATGTTAAAAACATGAAGACTTTCTGAAGATAAAGTGGATACAAAAGTAAAAAGAATGACGGTTAACTGCTCTGTCCAGTATTGCTACAAGCAAAGCCCACCCAGGTAGGATTATGATTATAAGAAATGCATAAGTGAAGCTATAGTTTTACTTACTGTGTGATAGACACTATACCAAAATTTTAAAGAAATTTTATCTTTTAATTTCTTTAAAAGTCTCCTCCCCAAGAAGAGTCATCTCTAGTTATAGCTAGCTGAAGGGTTTTGGGGGATTAGCGCAAGGCCTCAGGTAACATACGTTGCCTCCAAAGCCTGTATTAAGTCCATAACATGGTGATTCCAATTTTGAGGAAGGGTTATGATTTGAGTATATCCTCAAAGGTTTATGTATTAGTAGCTTGGTTCCCAGTGTAGCTATGCTGACGAATTGGAAACTTAAGATTTGACATGGTAGGAAGTGATTAAGTCACTAGGGATACCATGTGACTCAGAGATTACCACAGTTCTTATAGGAGCCTATGTACGCTAAATTCTTGTGGCTTCCCACCTTACAATGTGAGCTTGTCTGTATTTCCTTCTATGCTATGTAGTGATATAACAAAGGGGCCCTCACCAAAGGCAGACAGATGACACTACTCAATACTGAACTGTCCATTTTCAAATCTGTGAACTAAACAAACCTCTTTTCTATTTTTATAACAATAGAAAATAGACTGATAAAGGACCTTCTATATAAAATTCTTAAATATTAAGTTCTTAAAGTTTCTAAGTTTGAACATGTATGCTCTAAACACAGGAGACTTATCTTCCTAACAAACTTGTTAGTGGTTATTTATTTTTATGAAATCATGTTACAGAAAATCTCATTACTAAATGAGATTGAACATGTTATTTTTTAAGGTATCTATAATAGCTTGAAATTGTTAACACTTGATTGTAAGTTTTGGGAGAGTTAATAGAATATTGTGCATGATTACAATTTTGGGCACATCTACATAATTTGTGTAATTGGACTTTATAAACACTATAGTCTGAAAAGATCAGCCTACTTACAAACACATTTACAGAGAAAAATATTTGCCTGAATTACCTTGGATGCATAGTCTTGAAGGCTAAGACTCTGCAGCCTAAATTAGTGTAATATTTCTGTAATTTTGTACAAATAAATAACCGACTACTTTTACTAATTTGGGGATCATTTTAGCATCACATACATCTGATACCAAAGGAAAGGAAGAAATACCTAAGTATTAAGCTATGTAGAAATACTACATGAGAAGTGTACTCTATGAAGTAGCAGAGGAGGGAACCCTTTAAACACCACAACACTAAACAAAATTAGCATATCTGAATATGAAAAAAATGGTTTTATAGGGAGTTTAGACTGAGATGAAACTATTGAAGAAAAACAAAAACCATGAACATGGTATTATTAAACCTCATTACAGGAAGACAAACTTTTATAATTGTCTGAAATACAGATCCAAATAAAGCTCAGAGAAAAACTAAAAGAAAACTATTGGTTCTGCCCTATACAATGATGGAGATAGCAGGTTATCATGTGTACTTGGATATTCAAGGCATTAAATGATTTAGACTACTCAAATTTCAAATTTTAAAGAGCCAGCACACAGTAAGTCAAAAGATAGGTCTTGATTTGAATCGGCTAGCCAACATTTTAAAATGAAGAAAAAAGTACTTTGCCAACTATGTAAAATATTATATTTAACCATCCTAAAAACATACTTTGCTATAATATATAAGTTTAGAGTCTAATGCCAAAATTTCCAAAGATAACTTACTTTGTAAATAATCTAAACCTATTCTTGAAGAATCTCATAGTGAAATGTTCAAGAGACTTACCCTCCACCACCAAATGCTAATGAATCCATGTCTCCTTTGATAAAAAACATATTATCTCCTGTCCACTTAAAGACCTATATAAATAAAAACAAAGTATTGACTATATGTTGAAAACCATCCTCCCAAACACAACACCAAAGTTTTAGCAGAAAAGGTTTCAGTCCTTCAGATTTCAGTGACTCTGATTCACTTGGAAAGTACGTGGGCAACTCTAACGCCCCATCACTAGTTCTCAGATCCTAACTCTTATACATAGTTCTCTCTTCTGACATCAACTATTCTTCTAAGATCACACATAAATGTGTGTAAATTGCTACAAGGCCAAGATATTTTTGGTGGGTTCAAATTTCTTGTTCATTATTTTTAGATTAATATTGCTTACGATTTTCTAAATTAAAACCCTTGAGAAATCTGAAAGGAAAACTAGACTTAACAGTTTTAAATCTACTTTTTTTAATGTATGCATGAGTACAAGTAGGGGTACATGCCCATGAACGTGCATGCTGAGCCAGAGCCAGACATCAGATATTTTCTTCTATGGCTCTCAGCCTTTGTACACCGAGGCAGGGTCTCAGGTAAACCAGAACCTTACTAATTTAGTAAAACTGGCTGGCTACCAAGGCGTCACAACAGACTACCTGCCTCAGTCCTCTATCGTTGAGGCTATAGGCACAAGCAGCCAAGCCCAGCTTTTACAGGTGCTGGGGGTACAAACTCAGTTCCTCATGATTGGAGAGGACTTCAAACAATGAACTGTTTCCTATACCCCTATATTATATTCTTATACATTTAAATATCATTCTATAGAAAATTTACCTAATTAGATAGCCCTAGTGTTTTATCATATTTTTCACATGCATACATACATATCCACATATCTATTTTAGTAAGGTTTTACGTTTACTTCTTTTAATTCCATTAAGCCATGGAATTCAGAGGCAGTGGACTCTGGTAGCTCAGGCCCTTCTCCTTAATTCTCATGGGGTGCTTCTCTTGGTAGAACAGGTTAGCGCTTCAGCTAAACCCAGTCTCCTTTCTCTTGCCTTCTTTTTAAAAAATCATTTTCCTTTGCCCTTCTCAGGAAGCTATTTCAGCTCACAGAGTATTTAATGTGCTTGCTTGCTTTTAACAATGCCAAATTATCACTGTTCTTGTAGATTTGTATATATGTGGCCAAAGGGACATTGCCATGTCTCCTGAGAGCTAGAGAACATGTGTGTGTGTGGTTCCTATTCACTTTGTGTCGGCTATTATGGCAAGTTCCTAGAAGACTGACCACAACAAGTTTAATCTGCATTTGTGCTTAATGCTGAAACCTTTTTATGTTATATGTAGCTATCTGATAAGTGTGGTAATACAAGTTTCAATAAAGCTTTGATATTTCAGTTGCATATAATTAAATCTGTAGTGACTATCAATTTATCATTAATATGTTCTCTGAAGACAGAAGCACTAATTAATCTGCATGAGCTTTCACAACACCTCATTTTTTATATTCTTGTGATGTTGAAATAACTTTTCTTACCTCAAATTCTGGACAGAATGTGAAAACAAATGTTTCTCCAGTACCGTAAAAGCCATCACTTACTTTAAATGGCTCTGATGCTAATGCACCAAAAACCTAAGGATAAAAATGGGCAAGTTCAATGACACAACTCCTAACTTATTTCATTTGCATTACCCTCCATACATAGTTCAATACAATGTAAAAATGAATAGTAGTTCTCGTGACCTTTCCTTAGGGGAAAGGACAAGCTTCCGTGTTGTCACAGTTCTACTGAACACAGAGCACAGAAGCTTCTCAATGAGTGGAGAAAAGATTTCCCCTGGCTTCGAGGCTAGAAAGACACAGCGGTTATACTATCTAAATGTGTTAACAACATTTTAAGAGAAAGAAGTCAGAGTATATAGACACATCCTCTACTGGACCACAGCTTGAAGAAAAATGGAAGTCCTTCACTGGAGCTAAACATCCTTTCCTTCCTGCATCATTACACACAAAATACCCTCTGGCATACCTTGGCTTGAATAGCCTTGAGTATTGAAAGCATATACTCTATCCTAATAAAGAACAAGTGAGGGTGAGACTGGATAGTCCAGTGCTATGAGTCCTATCATGAAAGGACAGTGGAGCACTCATACACTTTTACAGTCACTATGTCTAACCTTCTACCATTACAGTAGCAATTTTAAAAACTTATATGCAAAAGTTTATTTTATTTAGAGGAATGTGCACAAAGTATAAATGTATAGTTAAATTACAATTATCATAAGTCCCAAAATAGGGAACTTCATCAGTCCTCAGAAAACTGTGTGTCTCTTCTCCTCAGCCCCACTTCCTGGAGGAGATGTGCTCTGACACCATCCTTAGCTCATTTTTCTCACTATGAATTTTCTATACATGGAATCACAAGTTAGGATCACTTTACTTTGTGATTTTTCGAACCAGTATTATGCTTCCAGCCTTTATCTATATACTATGCTATGTAGCAACAGTTTACTTACTTTCATTGACTCTAATACCTGCTCCTGAGTGTATCACCTCAGGCACGTTAACTCTAGTTGGGGATGTCTCTCTGGGGTTTAGACAGACAACCATCGGACAGCTAGTTAGGTACCTGGTGTGTAAGGGACACAGCAAGCCACGGGGA
Source organism: Mus pahari (assembly GCF_900095145.1). Classification (NCBI taxonomy): domain Eukaryota; kingdom Metazoa; phylum Chordata; class Mammalia; order Rodentia; family Muridae; genus Mus; species Mus pahari. The sequence continues at coordinate 8,644,623 of NC_034606.1, read as the reverse complement.
TTGCCGCTGTTCTCTATGACATGATGCTTCTGTTCTGCCCTTTCATCACGGTCTGAGGTTTGTCGTATTTGTTAGAAGTTTCCTTTATTATTGCACAAATGACCTTGAACTTTTAAAAATTACCTATTAACTACTATGGGGAAGGAGTCATTTTCTTCAGTGGTATAGCCACTAGTAAGTGGCCCAAGCTCCAGGAACAACTCCTAACTTAGGCAACCCACCCTAAACAAACACTAATTAAATCCAAAACCCCATGTCCCTCACAAGACATGAAAGTAGGAGGGGAACTTTGGGGAAGAGAAAAGAGTTCAGTTTGGTAAGAATTATAGACGCTATTAGTGGCTGATTATGAACAGAATACATCATGTACATACATGACATCAAAGAATAAATGCAAAGATATTTTTAAATGTCTACTCATTCTTAGGAGGCTGCCAATTTCTCTCCCTTCCATAAGCCTCATTCTCATCTTCCTCATCGGCACAGTCACTGTTTCTGGGCTCGTGATAGACTTAGAAGGTGATGCTCACCTTTAAAACATTGGTAGGAGAAAATCGCCTCTAGCATAACTGTTTCTTTTCAACACAAAACTGTTACTTACTATACTTATATTTACCCTCTAGAGCACTCAGTCTTGTGTAATGAAACAAGAATTATCAATTCTGCACTAAAATACACTAAAGAAATACATTTTATCAAATAAGTAGCTCAAAGTTAAGGGTAAAGGAGAAAGGATCTAGACCATTAGATTTGCATACCTGTCCATCACTGTCTTTAATCACCATCAGCACCGGCGTGTCTAAACCTGTCATTGTTCGATAAAGGGTCTTCAAACTTGTACCATGCTTCCCAGTACCGTACACAAGAGTCCATGGGTAGCCAATGGTTCTCGGTGGAAGGTGCTTAGTAAGCTTAGAGAAACAAATGTAGTGTTTACTGGATTGCAAGCGTCAGCAGCTGCAATTTAATCACCCATATACAATGCAGGCTAAAAAAAGAAACCTCAGAAACTGGCTTCTACTGATTCTGTGATGCTGCAATAGGAGTTATACACTTCTCAGCAAGAAATATCATTGTCTACTAGAAAATGAGTAATGCGAACCAAACTTGCACTAGAGATAAGAAACACAGCTTGCTTGCCACTTGTACTGTAACAATTAACAAAAATATTGGATCAACTTTTAGCATGATTATTCAAATATCAGATTACCAGAGCTTGAAAATCTTTTATAGCTATGACACTGAATAAATAAATTACTTTACATCTCTACAAGAATGATTTCTTCACCTACCAAGAATATGAACAACAATAATCTCTAATTTCACGAGCTTTGATAACAAAGACATGGGATAACATAAAGAACATGTAACTTGGCACATAACAAACCAAAGATTGCCAGGCATGGCGAGGCACTATCGTCCTAGCACTAGGGGTAAGGCCAGGGAATCAGAAGCTTGTTATTCATCTTAGGAGCCACACTAAGACCCTGTTTTAAGAACCAGAGCAAAAGGCACCTGGGCTTGCTCCAGTGTCTCCAGTGTCTCCCCTAAGCTTTAGGCCAGTACTTTGGCACCTGCTGTGGGAGGCTCTGCTTTGCCCACTTACTCTTCATGAAGAGCAGCAGCAGCAGCAGCAGCTGGAGCCCTGCAGCTGGAGAGGATGAAGAGGCTGCTTCCCCCTCCTCGCAAACACTCAGATGCTGCAGCGGACATGGCATACCTTTTCAATCTGATCAGGCAGTAAGAGTTCACTGGGGTCGCTTAGGTTTGGCCGGAAAGATTCAGGCTCCAGGTCTGCTTTTGCTGGAGCAACCTGCTTTGAGCTGATGTCTTCCCTTGTAGTAATCTAAAGAAACAAACAGCAGAGTATGTTCATAGATGTTGGGATGAGCTCTGCACATTTCAGCCTTCTGAGTTAAATAAAACTGTATTATGCACAGGTGGCTAAAGAGTTCCCAGGGAAAAGGATGCTGCAATTAAGTCCAGACAGCATGCCCAGTGCACAAGAGGATAGAAAAAGTCCATTTCATCCACAGCACGAGAAAGAACTGGCAACATATGCAATATCTCCTATTTCTGGGTGACAGGAAACTTATACACACAGCTTAGCCATTAAGGACAAGAAGGGAGCCAGATAGCTGTTTAAGTAAGTGTTCTTTAAAATATGTGCTATTTTCACACAAAATAAAAAAATTGTCAAAATTATTAATAAAATTTCTTGTGTCAAAATTTTAAAGAGTGGTAGACTAAAAGAGATAACTTGCTTTGGGATGTATTTACTTGATTCATTGAAGCTACCATTTTATAAAACTGCCTTCTATTTTGAACTTACTAGGAAAGTTACTTTTCATGTCTGGGACCAAACAATAAATATGAAAATTAGTTTGTTCATAATTAAATATTAGATGAATTGGTTGTGTTTATTTGTAGAAATCAGCACACTGGTATTCATAAAGTGACAAAAATGGTAATTTAAAACCTTACTTTATAATTGAATGTTAGTGCTTACGTTTTCCATTCATTTTAGACTCTAAAACACAGTAACCCTAACAAATGAAAATTGTAATTATTGTTGATGAAACATTTCAATTGGAAACACCACAGAACCCCACTGGAGCAGATAACTAAAATGCAGCACAGCTCAGAGACAGTGCCACTCACGAGTGGAGCCCTGGCCCGTCAGCACAGCGTCTGCCAGGCCTGGACAGGATGTATTGTCAGCTAATGCATGTCTGAGAACTATATTGTCTGTGATGAGCAGCTAAATATGAGGACTTTCACATCACTGGATGACCTTTATTCCAGTGATGTGAAAGGGTAAAATGGAGCAAACCAGACATCCAAGGCAGCATTGGGAAAACTAAAGGAGAGCTATTTAGTCACCTAGGAAGCAAGAAAGCATAAAACAAGAAAACACAAACTGAAAAATGAGTTTTCAATTTTATTACGTTTCTTAAACAGCTCAGGTTCTTTCAGAGCATTTGAAGTAAAGTATCTAGCTCAGCTGTCTCCTCTAGACTTTCCCAAAGCACCGCTAACACCAACCAAGACTGCCTCAAGAACAGAACCAATTTGTCCCATTAAGATTTGATCCTTAGTTCCTGCCGCTCAAACAGCCTTGAAGAGAAACACTTAAGCCTTACTTCCCATAGGGGATTTTATAATTTTCCTACCGTCTGGTATCTTTCAGACTTTAGTTAATAAAGTTTCATTCACAGAACCAAATATTCTCCCAATGTCAAAATTAAATGAAAACTCATAGGTGATAGCGCTGAGAATTGTTCTCGAGGGGCTGAACTGTGGTGGAAACTTTTCTAGTGAAAAGAAGATAGTAAAGAGGCAAAAAGAAAAAAAAAAAGACATAACAAAGGAAAAAAAAAAACGTATTTCTACAGCTCTCCAAGAAAAACCATTCTTCAAGACAGGAATTTCCTGGTGGCTTATTTTAGTGCTTCAATCAAGACAAATCCTTCGAATGTGAGATTTGTCTTGAGAAAGAACACTAAAAACAAGGAGCATTTAATCTCCAAAGGAGTTTAAACTACAGAAGGGGGCACCTGGAGCCGTCTGCAGAGTGTGCGCAGTTCTTCAGTGTTTAGAGCATCGATCCTGCGGTGATACTCAGCCACCGACACTACCTGAATATGGAGACAGGAAGACAATAATTCCACTGACAGTTGAGGAGAGAATATGAATATAAAAAGAAGAGATAGAAGAGAAAGAGGAGGTGAAGGGAGAGATTTAAATGGGAGAAGAGAATGGTAACCAAGCTATCTTTTCCTCGTTTACACCGGAAATCATAGAAATTTACATAGAAACTACAGTTAAAATATATACGAGTGGTATACATCCAACTGGCAGAAAATATGTTTATTTTATGGGTGATTTAATATAGAATTTAAAGCAGTTTTTTCTTTTAAAGAGGAAAGTATAACATGCTTTACTGATATAGGTGACACTTGGTCAAAACTGTCCTCCAGTTTATAAAGAGTGGTAACCAAACATCATTGCTCTCAAACACAGCACACTAACAGCCGTGGTCCTAGAATTTCTTCTAGGCACATGTAATAAGCACACACAACTGTATCACAGCGGGAAAAGGGGGGGGGCAAGGAAAGAATAAAATTCATTTACGAAAAAACAAGAGTAAGGGAGAGAAAGGGAAAGGGAAGAGAGAAAGGGAGGGAGAGGGAGAGAGAGAGGAAGGGGGGAGATAGGAAAGCTTTCAGAGGGGTGTCTAATTTACAATTTCTTAAATCTGATACATAAATTTGGACACAGTAAAATGGATATACCATACAAAACAAAACACCCCCCCAAAACAAAACCCCAACAGCAAACCCACGTGCAGTAAAGGTATTTGAGGCAGCATTCGCCTGCTCCCCTGTGAGCTTTCACTTCTACCAGGCCTGAGCGCACAGCATGTGCACTTTGTGCTAGGACAGCAGAGCCCACCTCTGCTTGGACTATTTTATATGAGGAAGTGCAGTGTTCACTTACACTGTGTCCTCTGGTTTAATTATGTCAAACACAGTTGTAATAAGCTCCATGATCATTCTCAGCATAAGAGTAGTAAATTAATATACCTCCAGATTGTACTGTTAGAAAATTTTATTTCAAAAACTGCTGTGCAAGTAGCTGATGAGTTACATACACACTTGCACACACCTCAATAAATATTTGCTTAGAATTAGGACAGAATTTTCAATAATTTCTAAGATATACTTCAAAATTTTTTGTCACCTTGTACTAAATATTTATGTAAAGTAGCACTGTTAGAAGTGACAATTATAAAATCATTAACTAAAAAATATTATAAGTTGCACATTAATAATTGTTTAGCCAAGATTTAAATCTATATGCAAAACCAAACACAAACAAACAGTAATAATAAATAAATAAATAAATAAATAAATACAAACAGTATTCAGACTTCTTTTGTTTTTAGTAACTTGCCAAGGATTGTTTAAAAATAAATTTATGATTTGCTGTTGGTAAATGTTTGATTTTTTTTTTAAACCTAGTTTTTATACTACAAAATGTAAACATTTCTGGGGTGAAAGGTAACATGACAGGAGCTGACTTAAAGAGCAGCCCTGCCTGCTCATAAGCCTCTACTTCCCTGCCGTGTGTGTGTGTGTGTGTGTGTGTGTGTGTGTGTGTGTGTGTGTGTGCATGCAAGTGTGATCATGTGTGTGAACCTGTAGAAGGCAGATACTGATACTGTCTTTATCTCCCCTGACCTTGACATGGTATCTGTGTAAACCTGGAACCCATGGCTTCAGCTGCCTGGCTGCAAGGCTCTGGGATGCTGGCCTCCATCCCACTCCACCCCTCCCCCACTCGTGTCCTGTTGAAGGACCACATCGTCTCCCAGGTTTTTCTGAGCCTTCACTCCTCTCTCCTTTGGTCTGTAGTGGTTACACATGACAAAAACTTTACTGTATTACTGCAGGGAAGCACTTAATCTTCTAAAACTGCCTAGACTGCTCTTCTTGCTTGGTATTGAATTTGAAAGCCACATATTACAGGTAAAAACTATTACAGAAAACATACAAAAACCTTACAAGTTTCCCCAGGCCGATACAACAATTACAGAGCTTCCAGACCACAACATAATTACAACAACTTCCCACAATACAGTGAAGGTAGAGATAACCACAAACACGTGGTGATTCTCCTGAGCTGCAGCACTGGTGACTCACCTCAACTGGTCATGGTAGAGGTTGTGGCTACAAAATGCAGTTAAGCTAGCCCATGCATAGAGGGGTTAGCCTTCAGAAGTTGGCTGTGAAAGGCTCTTGTTTTCATTAACCACAATGAACTGGCTACCACTGAACACAGGAACAGGCCTATGAAAAGCTATGTACTGGTTGCTGAAGGCTGTGCACGACTTGGGAGTAGAGAAAGCTGGGCTTGTCCCCTGGGCACCTCCGCTGTTGTGTCATGCTGGAATTGATTGATAAGCAGCAGTTCTTACGCTCGGGTACAGGACTCTACTTACAGGTAACAGTGGTGGTCTACCCTCCAGCCCCTCAAGCTTCACCTCAGCGGGGTTTAATGAGAGCACAAAGCAAACAGGAGGTTTGAACAAAGCCAACGCCGCCGGCATGTTTACAGAGGGCCGAGGGATGACTGGCAGTGTCTAGTGAGCACTCTGTCGCTGTGCTCTCATTTATCATGTTTCCAGTTACCGAAGGATTCAATCAGAGCTTGAATGACTGAATCCTTACCTTTCTCTTTAGGTTTAAGATAAATATTTTATGTATTTTTGGATGACTATTTTAAAATTAAAATTTCAGTTTCAGAGGAACAACAATAAAGATCTGCCAACTAAAAAATACTGGTTTATTATTATTAATTTTTAGTTCCTGTCTGGCCTGGAACTAACTATATGGGCCAAGATGACCTCAAACTTACAGAGAGCTCTGCCTGCCTCTACTCCTAGAGCTCTGGGATTAAATCTGTGTGCCATCATCCCAGAAACAATAGAGTTTTTGATAAATATGAAAGAAAAAGATACAAAACATGAACAAACAGGCCCGACTTTACTTTTCCACACTTTAAGTTCCTAAGGGCTAAAGAGGATCCTAGGTGCTGTCTTAGGACATTCGATCGTCAGTCCCTTCAGCAAGAATGTTCCCATCCTGAGGCTGATCTCTGCGCTCCTTCCTCCCCACTGGTCTTGCGGCTACTTTAAGTGCTATTCCTCTGTGTATACATTAAACACACTTCCTGAGGGGAAGTAAGCTCATGCTCACAAAAGAGGTTAGTTTTATAAACATTTTAAAATCCTGTTTTAATAAACATCACTGAAAGTCATTAATATAATGAAGGATTGGCATTAAGAGTCTAAGTTTATAATGTGAATATCTAGTTTCTTTAATGTCAGAAGCCTATCTTTTCTCATTCTATGTTTTCTTACGTTAAAGTGTGTCAGTGTGTCTGTGTGTGCGTGTGTGTGTTTGAGTGTGTGTGTGTGCATGTGAACGCATGTGTTTATGGGATACAGCACATGTGTGCAATTCAGAGGACAACTTCAGATGTCATTTCTCACATTCTACCATATGAGTACCAGGGACTGAACTCAGATCAATAGTCTTAGCGGCAAGTGACATTTTTACCTGCTAGGCCAGCTTCCTGGCCCATTCATAATTTACATACACACACACACACACACACACACACACACATTGTTAGGTTTCATTGCACACAACAAGGGGCTGAGGTGCATATTTTACACATCAAAGCAGACCTGGCTTCATATTCTCCCAGCATCCCTCAGTCCCTACCTGGCATACCCTGCTTCCAACCCTGAACTTTCTAGCCCAGAGGCTCTTCTCTATATAATCCAGACATTCTGAGCTCAGCCTCCCCCTTCTCTTCTCTCTCTGCATGCATGCTCTTTCACCACCCCTCCCATAGAGACTTCCCTGGTCCCCATCCTGGGGCTGGTGAACTTGCCCACCGGAGAGCAGCTTCCCAATAAACCTGCCTTTAATATATTCCAATCTGGTTTGAATAGGCTCATTTCACAGGCAAAACAATAACCTATCACATATATATTAGTATTCCTTCCTTCCCAAGCTTTATAAATTCATTGGTTTATTAATTTATTTTAATTCTTATTTCATTCATTTATTTTTTTAAAAAGTCTAATGTAGCTCAGGCAAGGCTCAAACTCAATATGTAGCTGAAGATGACGAGGATCCTTCAACTCTTGCCTTTATTTTCAAGTGTGGGCATTACAGTACATCACGTCTTCATGCTACTTTAAATGCTAATATATACTCATGCTATGGGAAACGAAGACACAGAAAGTCATCATAAATAAAGCCTGTAAGTTAACAAAAGAAAAAAAAATGAAACTGAGTATAAATGTGAAATTCTTTATAAAAAAAGGATAAAAGTGAGATAAAAGTTACTCTTTGTTCTTGGTAACTCATGAAATATGCACAGAAGTTACTAGATTATTCAGAAGACTAAACTAAAAGAAATGAGACTTCCCATTCTATATTCCATATTACACTACTGACAGTTAAAATGTACTAGTAAGGCAAAAAAAGAACTTCCATTAAAAAGCACACTCACTCTGGCTAATGTCATGCCTTCAGAAATAAAATGGTTTGGATGCAACTCTAGGTCAATGGGAAAATATGCTGACTTATCTACAGAATAGAATTAAAAGGCACAGTGTATTCTCTCTGGTCTCTGAAGAGCCCTCAGAGGCAGAAGGTTTTTGTAAGCATTATTTCAATACTTATCAATGTAGATACAGAATAAGATTTATACAGCCCTATTTTAGACGACAGATAGCAATACCACTAACGATGAGGGAGAAGAGGAAATAAAATTCAGAGCTGCTCTCATCCCATGAAGAGAACATGCTCACCCACCTGAGAGCCTGCTGGACAGGCAGTGCTAAAGGGACCCCTACCGACTTACTGCTAGACTTACACATCAGAACCGCTTTAAACTTCCTCCAGGGCTGCTTCTAGTCATGCAGTGACTGACACTGAGAAGCAGAGCCAGTCACAGTACAAAGACTCGGTTCTAAATAGAATGTCTTTATATCACACCTCTCCCCTAAATGACAAAGCAATCCTCAGGAAAGGGGAGCCAGAAAGATGGCAAGAGTCAGAGGTGATGAACAGCTTCAAGGAAACCACGTCCTTTGGATCTAACAGGATAGATGACCATATGAGCTCACAGTGATTGCTACAGTGTACCCAAGGCCTGCCCATGTTCAAGCTAGGGAAAATTCAGGGATGTGGGCAGGGTAAAGTTGGGTAGACACACAGTCTCGCCCTTAGCTGCCGGAAGAGGGAGAGTCAGCTTTTTTCGATGACATAAGCCTTGCTGGGTGTACTACACAGGGCAGGCCCCATTCTGAAGAGTAATTAGAAAATACATACTGGACTTGACAGGGAAAAGAGAAACAAATTAAAAACAAAACAAAAAAGAAAACTCAAAGTTGGGTGGATTGAGAGGCAAGGGTGAGTATGGGAAGAGCTCACAGAAATAAGATCAAAATACATTATGAAAATCTCCATTTTAATAAAAAATATTATTAAAGACAAACAAAACCTAGTGTCTTCTTGGCTTAGTGGTTCTTTTGAAATATTGTGGCATTCCTGCCCGAGAGTGCTCCCAAACAAACCAAATCCTCTGGCTGAGAATGAATGAGATCTGTAATTGTATCACTTTTTACTACTACTTCCTGAATAAAATAAAATGTAGGAAAAATGCATTATCTACCATGCGTACTTACTTTGCTAACCAAAAATACAAAGATGAAAACATAAACTTGTTATAGCTAACAAAGATGAGAGAGCCGTATTTATGAAATCATGGAACTTGTTTTTTCTTTTTCTTTTTACTATAATTCATCAACTAAAACCATCTTTATTACAAAAAAAAAAAAAAAAAAAGTGCCCTGCTCCACTTTGTCTAATAAAAAATTGTTGCTTTCCTCTTAGCTCCAAACTTTGTCTCTGCAACTCCTTCCATGGGTATTTTATTTCCTATTTTAGGGAGGAATGAAGTATCCACAAGTTGGTCTTCCTTCTTCTTGATTTTCTTGTATTTTGGAAATTAAGGCTTGGATATTCTAGATTTCTGGGCTAATATCCCAGTGAGTGCATATCAAGTGACTTCTTTTGTGATTGTGTTACCTCACTCAGGATGATATCCTCCAGATACATCCATTTGCCTAAGAATTTGATAAATTCATTGTTTTTAATAGCTGAGTAGTACTCCATTGTGTAAATGTACCACATTTTTTGTATCCATTCCTCTGTTGAGGGACATCACGAAAGGATGGACCATCTAGAGACTGACCCACCTGGGGGTCCATCCCATAATCAGCCACCAAATGCAGACACTATTGCATATGCCAGCAAGAATTTGCTGAAAGGACCCTGATATAGCTGTCTCTTGTGAGGCTATGCCAGTGCCTGGCAAACACAGAAGTGGATGCTCACAGTCAGCTATCAGATGGAACACAGGGCCCCCCAATGGAGGGGCTAGAGAAATTACCCAAGGAGCTGAAGGGGTCTGCAACCCTATAGGTGGAACAACAATATGAACTAACCAGTACCCCCTGAGCTCGTGTCTCTAGCTGCATGTGTAGCAGAAGATAATCTAGTCGGCCATCATTGGGAAGAGAGGCCCCTTGGTCTTGCAAACTTTATATGCCCCAGTACAGGGAGACACCAGGGCCAAGAAGTGGGAGTGGATGGGTAGGGGAGCAGGGCAGGGCAGGGTATAGGGAACTTTCGGGATAGCATCTGAAATGTAAATGAAGAAAATACCTAATAAAATAATTTAAAAAAGAAAAAAAAAGAAAAAAACTGTTGCTTTCACAATAATACTTCATAGAATTATAGTACAAGAATTAAAAGCAAACTGGAAATCACAAAGTTGATAATTAGAAAACAGAATTGATAGAACAAAAAAATAAATAAGAATAAAAACAAATTAAGTATGTCAGTAAAATTGTTTCAGGGTAGGCTATGAGTTAAGGAATTGGGAGGAATGGCTTTTCCAAGAGGCAACTTGAGCCTTTCAAATGCTAACACTGCAGCTGGCAATCCTCAGACTATTTGTAATATTAGTTAAAAATAAACCAAAAGAGCAGCTTGTGGCCCTGGAGTGGCCACAAAGAAAGTTAAGGGATAAACTGATGAGAACATTTAGTTAGAATTATCTGTGTTCCTGGTCCAAAGACAGCAAAAGGCAAAACACAAATTTGCAGTATTAAGTAGCTATATCCTATGGCAAGCACATAGCCACACAGAACAGGCTAGAACTGGCTGTACAGTTAAAGCAAGAGTAAGACAATGCCATTAAGTATTTCTTCCTCAGTTGGCCTCGGGAGGTAGAGGAATTTTCCTGTCCAAGGCTCACCTCACCCTGGAGAGAATTCGATTTTCATGCCCTATCAATTAAGAGCCTGAAGGGATGAGCCTCAATAAAACTAGTTCTTCATTCTTTCCCGCACTGCTCGTCTTGCCTCTTCTTGGCAGGACTAGTTCCCTTTCCTTAAATGCTGGTTTCATTCAAAGCTCCTTTAACCTTTCTTCTAGTCCATGTTTGGTTCTTAAGAGTATCTAGACAGGAATCCCTAACCCCAGGCCACTTAACATAAGGATTTCCTTAACCTTAGGCCACCTTGCCCACAGGCCTGAGGTGGCTTTCCAGTGCTATAGCCTAGGTTGGTGGTCACTGCCAACCTTTCTCTCTCCTCCTCACCGCTGCTGGCAAGTCCACACTTAAATTTTACTTCCTAACCCCAAGGCCAGCCTGGTCTACAGGGTGAGTTCCAGGACAGTCAGGGCATCATCATAACAGAGACTTTGTCTCAAAAACAAACAAACAAATATGATCAAACAAACAAGCAAATAACCCAAGCCAGAAAATAATTACACATGACCTCCTTATCAGACTTACAAACAACTCAGATTCTTCTAAGAAAGCAGAAATACTCAAAGCCTTTTAATTATAGGATATTTATGCTATAACAGCTTTTAGGAATGATAAATATTAAAAGTCAGTCTTATAAAAGGGAAAATCCTATTTATATACCCCATCAAGAGAAAAGAACATCCATTCACAGAATCTGTTGTCCCTTAGTGCTTGTGTGCTCACAGCAAGAAGACAGTTCTCAAAGAATATAAACATGTCACTCGTCACCCAAGGTTCTCCAGATTCATTTGTTCTTTGGCAATGAACGTGAATTTACAGGAGTTAATAGGGCTTTGTGAAACTTAGATTCTTAACACTTACAGAAATAAAAAGGTTAATATTAAAGAATTCTTTTTCAAAGGTTTTACTGCATTTATGTATAATGTGCACACATGGAATTTTAGTGTGTGGGTATGTGTGGAATGCACTGTGTCAGTTCTTGGTGGGGACTTTTCTAATGCTTTCAATTAATCAGGAATCTGCGTGCCCAAATGCTAAAGGTTCTTGTCCCCTATTGGTTTTTGATCAACCAATAAATGGCCAATGGCTGTGTGGAGAGAGCGGGATGGAACTTTTACACTGTGTGGCTAGGAACTGAGAGAAGGAGAGAGCCACCACGATTCTGAGGGCGATGGATCAGATTTAGAGCTGCAGAGGAAAATCATCCTAAATGTAGGTGAGAAGGAATGCAGCCTCGGAAGGGCTGCCCAGAAGCATCTTGGGCAGCAAAGACTAGGGAGTTGCCCAGGAGGAGCCAGGGCAACAGGGATAAAATAAAAAATTAGAGGGTGTTAAGCCAGGATTACAGGAGGGAAATGTGTGCTAGCCGCAGGGAGGATTACAACTGCCCAGCCTTTGAGCTAGCAAAGGCATTTTAAAATTAACTGGTGCGTGTGTGTGTGTGTGTGTGTGTGTGTGTGTGTGTGTGTGTGTGTCTTTCATTCGAGAATCCAGATAGCTCCTGGGCAGGTTCTGGGAGCCAAAGCAGTGTAGCTAAACTCACCGCTCGCCTTCAGCTGAGTCCTGGGACAAAGCTCAGACTGTCAGGGCTGGTGGCCAGTGCCTTAACCTACTAAGCCACATTGCTGGCCCTTACTCAGGTCTTTTATTAAATATCCAATGGCTTTAAATTACTGATCTTTACAACTAATAAAGTTTATTCAACCACTATTATTTCTAACTAACATTTTCAAAGCATCTACTTATGCCATTATCATTTTTAAAACTTGGTAGTTGTGCAGTCAAGGTGGTTTACTCTATGGGCTAATGTCAAAACTCCAGAGGGGTCTGGGTGATACTGTTTTTAGACAAGGTATGCACACTATATCTGATACTCAAAGGAAGAAATTCCAAGATAATTGTATATCCCATTCACATAGCCTAGGCTGTCAAGAAGACAAACACTGAGAAAAACAACATGCTCAATTCAGGGCCACAACAACAACAACAAACACCCACTTTCCCCTCTTTCTACTCTAAGGACTGTGAGGGTAGAGACTTTACAGACATGGATGAGAGCCAGGACACACAGAGTGAAGGCCTCACTCTGAATTTAGTCACTGTAGGAAGATGTCCCCGATTCATGTATAAGAGAAAGCTGATAGTATAATAGGGTTGTAAAACTTTAAAAAGACAACTTCTGCCATGTGTGTGTACAACACCACTTAACATACAGAGTCCTGCAGCCCTTATCTCCATCACTCTTCCAGCCACCTCAGACTGCAATGACCAACGTGCACATTTCAATACTGCTTCTTGGAAGTCGCAGTGTGAGCTGACTCTTGGACATGTCAGTAAGGCACCAATAGCTTTCCCTATGGCTGCTCACCTAAAATAAAAAGCAAGCAAGCAAACAAACAAAAAAGGAAACCTGCCTTTTCTATATGAAGGCAACCTAACATAATAAAACTGGTGAAAAACTCAATTATTAATAATGATAATAAAATAATGTTGGTATATAATGACTTTACTGCTACTGCTGAATTAGACTAAGCCTAAGTTTTTATCAAATGCTTTCAAGTAAATTACAACTTACTGACAGACACCAACAGGTAAGAATTGGCACATGTGTCTATTAAAGACATAAATATCTCCAAGCAAATGACTGGAGATTTCAAGTTGAAGATGTCACCTTGAATTTTCAAAACAGCATTAAAGCTAAAAATATCAAAGAAAAACACCAAACTAAACCCCCAAAATCTAAGCATATTTGATTAACAGGATTCTCATGGAAAGTAAGTTGCACATTTGACTTGAGGCATCTTCTAAGTATTATTATTAGTGATTTTTAAAAGCGCTTATTTATTTTGTGGGACTACTTTCAGTAGGTAGTCCTCTCCTAGTACATGGGTCCTGGTGATTGAAGTCAGATTTGGCAGCAAATATTTTTACTTTTTGATTCCTGTTGCTACCCATGTTAACACCTTGGAGTAAAATGATCTCATTCATAAAATGAAAATATCTTGTATTAACATATGTGGTAACTGTAAGATCAAATTTGATACCACATATACCAGCATTTAGAACAGTGTTGGTGCTAAGAGAAATATATACAGCCACATTCTCACCAGCTAGTGAAGACAGTTTGAAGTCTGTAACTATTGATCAGTTGTGTAAACGCCAGAAAGCATGCTAAAGAGCATGGCACACAGACAGCAGACATCGCTTTCCCGTGTTCTGAAAGACTGCTTATTCTCTCAGAGGAAACACGATTTGCTTTCAGTTTCAACACACAAGAGCCTTGGTAAGGACTCTAGGCCACCCATCCGTTACAAACCCAGTTTGCTCCAGCCCTTCCCTGTCCTACACTCCCAGAAGGGCCCCTCTCAAGTAGGAAAACTGGGAATTAAGCTTGATACACATGAGGACACAAGGCACTAACTAGAAAGCCTTTATGAGACAAATTGGTGACGTGAAACCCAGCTGGCTTCAAGCGGAATACTGTCACCAAATTTCACTTAGTCCAGAGAACTGTATGCCTGCCTCCTTACCTCACAGCAGCAAATTCAAAGTTATGAGGAAATGAAACATTGTATGCTTGTCTACACCACCTACATTGGTAATGTTAGTGACCAGTAAGAAACTAACTGTCTAGGGAGTCTTAGTGAGTATGTGACAGGACCCAGGAAGCAGCCAAGTGTGCCATGTGCAGAACTGTGCTCACCTATGAAGTTCAAACATCTAAGATTTGCCTAAAGTTGCAATTAAAAATTTTTAAAAATCACTAAGTATTTATTTAAATTGTAAATAAGGAATATGGAATACCTGTGTTGCTCTTGGTTAAAACCTGAAAAGGCCAAGTTAAGTAGTTAATTTGATAAAACTGATCACAAATTTAAAAATTATTATTTTCAGATGCATAAAGCCCATCAGCACTGATGTGACAGAAAATTAAAAACCCAAAATTATAGTTAAATAACATCAAGTAGAGGGACTTTGTTATTTTTGACACATTTAACATTTAGGAGAGTACAGTGACTTCGAGACATTTTCTAACACGATGGAGAGGAGAGTATCTTTGCTTAACTCATCCTTAATTATCACAAAACACATAGCATTCCCAAGGAAAAACAGTCCCAAATTACCACAGGAAGAGCAATGGACAATACAGTTTACAGAACACTGTGTATAATTATAGTGAAAACCAGGCAAGTTCCTTAAACTACAATTTCACTTCTTCTGTATAACTACACGTAAAGGTCTGTGTTGAATAGCACTGATCAGAAACTTTCTGAATGGCTTTAAAAGCCATCTTAGACTACACAATAACAGCATTTCCTCAGAGTGCCTAAAGAAATGTCTAACAGAATCTAGCTTGTGATCTATTACATCAAATTTAGTTTTCACTCTCTTCTCTTCTAAACAAGGAAGGAATTCTGAATCCTTCCCTACGAGATTATATTTAGATGAAAACATTAAGGCAGTAATAAAGATATGCTATTTTTTTTCTTTTGGAGTGAATAAAAAACCACCATGTTTTCACAAAGCAAAATTCTATGGCATACTCATCCCCCCTCTGAAATATACTTGGAATTCGTAAATATATGCTGAACTTTTCTGCAATTGTATAAGTTTTCACTCTATAAGTATTCTGTTTATACATTCAAATATGATACTTGTGCATAATGGCACTAATACAAGATTGGTAGATACAGAACTGCATGAATGGATCAAGATTTACCAGAGTGTACTTATGATTAACTGGCTGATGTCTTCTCCCTTTTTTCCCATACCAGAGACGGGACATCTCCTTCCCAGGTCACACTAAGCGTCAGCAAATCACGGGAGAACTGTTTTCAAAAACATTCTTCCTCTGTCAGAGGCAAATCTGCAGCACCAGAGCCCTGCTACAGTGACAAAACAGTTTGCTAGCAACAAAGATTTGATTGACGTGACAAAGAGCTAATCACTAAGTAGTATCCATTGAACAGATCGTCCTGACTGGAGACTGTAAAGCTGGGGAGGGAAGAGTGTGTTTCCCATGCTCAAGTTAGGTTGCACTGCACCCAAATGTACAAAGAAAGAGCTCAAAAGTTTAAAGACGCAGAGCACATATTTCCACAGCACTAACAGACAGTAAGAGTGCCACAGTTACAAGGCATGCACTGTGCACACTTTCCAGAAAGTCTCCCAGATCCCATGTGACTGCAGAGAACACTTTCCTGTTTGCTCATACAGTCCCAGAGTTCTGCTCTATTTCTTTTTTGTTAAGACATTTATTCTTTATAGCTTCAACCTTTTATGAGAATACTCATAGATAACAAAAAGACCATTTAAGAATGTTTTCTAGTTTATTATTTATTGAGTGATACTTATATTTACTGTGTCTACATATGCTGTACTTCATTAATTAGTAGTATAAGGAATACAACCAGAAGCTTATTTTTAAAAAATTAAGTGAAAACTATAATTACTTTAATTTAGATGTAAACTAAAATTATCTGGAGCTCAGTTTATCTATGCTATAATGGTAATGTCCAAATATTTCTTTCATTTTAAGGCAAACAGATTCTATTGTTAACCTGCTATCTACAGCACACATGGCCATTTCTTCACACACACACACACACACACACACACACACACACACACACACACACACACACACAACTTTTCAAGCACATACGGCACAGTAAGACCACAGAACTCAGCACTCTCTGCAGTTTCCATTCTCCTCCACACCTGCAGCGCCACTCCCCATTCCTCTCGACCACATTCCTTAAACATACAGTACACTGTGGTCATAGTCCATCCTCTTGCCACTTTCACCACGAGCTCCGCATAGCACAACCATTAATGATGAAAAAACAAAAAACCCCGGGGGAACATTTTAAAAACCTTTCTGAAACACAAAAACAGGTGCTTCAAAATGAAGTGTGATGCCGGGCATGGTGGCGCACACCTTTAATCCCAGCACTTGGGAGGCAGAGGCAGGAGGATTTCTGAGTTCGAGGCCAGCCTGGTCTACAAAGAGAAACCCTGTCTCGAAAAACCAAAAAAAAAAAAAAAAAAAATGAAGTGTGATATGAAAAATGACAAAGGACAGGCACAGCACAGCCTACTGTATGCTGCCTACTGACTAGCCATACCTGAGAAATGTCATCTACCTGTGTTGACTTTAGACAGAAACACACCCTTCACTTTTACATCCTTGCAACTGAATGAGCATTTAATGACCAGGCTGCGAAGAGACCAGGAACATTTTTGCTTGTGTTTTTAATATACTGACTTGATTTTAATTTGTGATTAGGTAGTCCTTTAATAACAAACATGAGATGTATTTAGGAAAATAACCATAGGTCATTTGTTACCCAGCTGTTCAGCAGAGAGCATGTTAACTAAGCCACTGCAGGCCTTTGGCACGGTGCTTACTGCAAGGGTCAGCAGCATTACACTGGTGTTCTTTGGAAACATGCAGTGAATGACCATAGCAATAACTCTACTAATGACAGCTGTGCAAACAGAACTGAATCCACACAATAGGATATAATTGAGCTTAATGGTGTAGAAGACTGAGATTAAATATTTACATTGATATAATCAAACCGGAGAACACTGGAAGTTCTAAACAAAATCATCATGTAAGTAATTTGAAAATTAAGCCATAAGTGACATGAAAATGTTAATATTTCTTTGGGGATTTATTTCCAAAGCCGGCAACATATTACACTTCTACTGAAATGGATGACCTGAGCTTTGAGTGATTGAGAAATTCTGAGTGACATCTAATACTGAAAAAAGACTCAGGTCTAAGAAACTAGTCATTAAATGGAGCCACCAATTTATCAATGCTTTGCCAAAGGATGGAGATAGAGAATACATCAGAGCCTTTTCTTTTAATAACAATCATTTCCAAAACAGACCTCTAGCTGGGAAGATGGCATTGCTGACAAAGGGCCTTGCAGCCAACCTGATTCCTGAGACCTATGTGGTAGGAGGAGAAAATGAACATCTACAATTTTTCCTATGACTTCAACACGAGTGCATGGTCCTTTTTCATAATAGTGGTAATTCTGATAATCATTAGGGGAAGCCACTGTTGAAATGTGGATAAATTTTCCTGTCTTTTGTGGGAGAGGGGATCTCCTGGTGTGTAGAGCTCACCTATAAAATCTCTGACACTACCCTTCCAACTTCCATCCCAAATTTCTAACCCTGAAATCCCTGCCTTTTCTATTACAGTCAAGACCTAATTTCTGTGTTTTGTAGATGGAGCTCTTTTGAGTATGTCTTTAAATTTTTCTTATTCAAACTGCACATCTTAGAAATTTTGGGTGCCATGATATATAATGTTTTAATAAATCTTAGAATAATGAAGAAGGGTAACACAGGGTCTGGATACAATCTCTAACGGTAAACAACAGAGTTACGGGAAAGATCAGTCTGTATCCATCACCGTGGGATATCCAAAATCTGCTGTTTGGATGATATATTGATGTTCCCTGGAAGAAGGGATAAAGATGAAACACAGTAGCAAAGGATTATTGGACAAAATTGTCCTAAGAGAGGAAAGCATTGCTCTTTCAGGTCATAAAGTTTCTACCACTGATGTTAAAGCAAAAGACCAGTGTAAGAAAGATGCAAACTGAGACGACCAGATGGCAGCGGACTGTACATTCTGGCTTATACCTTCATATTCGGATTTCATAAAACTTATACCTGAAAAGGTTAGCCACGCACACCAGTTGTCCAAACAGCCTGAAATGTAACCTAAGTGGCTAAGGAATCGGCTTTTAGTCTTAAAACTGCCACTGCTTCCTCGCCTTACCCACCCTCAAGAGCTCTACAGCCACAGTCGAGGGCATCGGACCTGGAGGTGCTGTCTGCAGAAGACAAGGCAAGCGGTACTGCTACCACCCACACTCTTCCACCACTTTTTGTTTAGTTTTGGGTAAATTTTCCCGGGACAAATGAGGAGGTACAAAGATTGTTAATCTATGAGTTAGAGTCTGCAATGTTTTCCTCAGAAACTGAAGCCATTCCTTTGAGTCAAAATAGTCAGCAGTGAGGATAGGGACATGTCACAGGTTAAAGTGTTTGTCAGGTAGAAAAGAGACCCTAAACTGGGGAGCTTGCAGCCCCAGGAGCCATGCAAGGCAAAGGTGGAAGTGGAGGGTGCTTATAATATCAGCTTCAAACACTGAGATGGGGATCTGCAGAGCAAGCTGGCTGTGGGGAGCAGTACCTGTGAGCTCTGGGCTGCATTGAGAAGGGCTGCCTAAGAGAATACCGTACAAGAGTCATAAAGGAAGACGTCCAGCAACCTTGGTCTCTGCACGTACACATTCGCACACAAACTACAGCCCACACATTTGCACACATGCAAGCAACACATGCACCCATATGAAAGAAGAAAAGATAACAAGCCAGTAGTTTTGTATTTCCAAACTTAACTGATCCAACCATAATTGGAAAAAATTTTCGATTCTATATCTTAATGAGAATTCTGCCACTCGGCACATTACTGCCCCATCTAGAAACTTCATCCTAATCTAGTTGCCATTAAATCCTTGGCATTCACATGCTGTCTTTTCCTACCTTATTTTAATCTGTCTTCCACTGTTGCTATCCTACAACTTACACTGGTCTTTGGAAATGTGGACAAATTTACCTTCTAGGACTAAGTAAGTACTGTGAGCACGGAGTTACCATGTGATCACCATCCACAGTGAGAGGCTGCAGATGCCCAGCACCCCATCACTACGCACAGTGGGATGCAGCAGGTGCCCAGCACCCCATCACCATCCACAGTGAGAGGCTGCAGATGCCTAGCACCCCATCACCATCCACAGTGGGATGCAGCACGTGCCCAGCACCCCATCACCATCCACAGTGGGATGCAGCACGTGCCCAGCACCCCATCACCATCCACAGTGAGAGGCTACAGGTGCCCAGAACTCCCCATAAATTTCCTTCCTGTCACTTTGCTACTTCTCTATCTCCAGGAACTTGAGAACCCTGAAAACTAATGCATTTCAGCTCCTTTCACTCCATATCAGGTCTTCCCTTGGTATTCCACACATCTACGAGAATCATCCACATGCTTGCTTATATCATTAGAAATTTCTTTTTATTGTTGTATTACTTAAAATTTTATAAACATCTACAGATTTTACCCATCTATTCTCTTGATAGTGACTCAGGTCATTTGTAATTTAGAGCTGTTACAAATGAAACTGGAATTAAGATTAATAATTTTTATTTAAGTATTAAAATAAATGTACAATATAGACTATTTCTTTTCCTTCATTATATTGATGAGGATGTTGTATGTAACAAACACAATAATGTTGGACATTGAAAATCAGGAACACAACTTAGACAGAAGACATATCACATATATTTTAATCATTGTACATGCTAAATACATGCACAGTAAATTCATAGACACAAATAACCACAAACTTAACCAAATGGATAATAAAACTTGAGTCCATTTATTATCACATTTTAGCATCTGCTCTATATTTTCTAATAACATCAAGAAGGGGTTAGACGAAAATATCAAAATAAGAAAAATGTTGTTACACTATCAATCTCCCTAAACAAAGCATATAAAATGGTATAATCCTAAAAATTTTTATCTATAGGAGGCTTTGAAAAGCACTTATCATTATTAGCTTGGATACTGTTTACAAACTCATTAAATTTAAGCCCAGAAAAAAAGTATTCTTATAAAATAAGTACCAAGTTAATATCACCATATTCAAATCAAGATAATGCTTGTTAGGTGTGAAACTTAGAAATAACAGTGAGCTGTACTAAATGTGCTAAATGAGTGTTTTTTCATTCAAGAGAAAAAATACAGATAAGTCAAGTAGGGAATTTTTATGACAATATGATAGTAATGTTATTTCTATCTTTGCCATGGTTATCTTCATTTATGCTAGAATATACAAAAAAATCACTTTATTATTAATGATCCAGTATTTTAATGTAAAAACAGAGTGACAAAGAGCATTAAAGTTACTACTCTGACTGATTCAATAAACACATTTGGGCCTGGACTACAAACTATGTCTTCAAAAAATCTGCTTTTGTGCAATGGATTCTTTTTTTTTTTTTCTTTCCTTTTTTTGGAATCAATTCCTAAGTCTATGGCATGCCATAGGTTACACACTCACACAAAGTGAAAAGAAGCAAACAGAGGTGATGGAAGTCTCCCCTCCTTACCTCCCACTCCCTGGCTGCTGCTTCACCAGCAGGGGCTTCATTTGCTTCAGACTCGTCCATCTTTTTGACTACTATAAATCCAGGCTCTCTGGTGTATTCACCTGTGTCTTCTGCATAGATTTCTGGACTCCACTGAATGAAGAAGGCATACAAATGGTCTGTCCTGTTAGAGCAAAAGACTATTAGCAGGCCTAGTACTGTCTGCTATTAGCTCAAGTTAAAAAACTCTGTGCGATGTCTTGATAGACGCTGAAGACTTTCAAAATACACCACACTATATAAAATAATAAAGTCTATTAAAGGAAAATATTATCCTTAAAACCTAATTTGGCTATGATTTGTCAGGTTCTATAAAAAGCCGTGCCTTTGAAGGCCTTTTCCTATAGTGAGTGCAGCGGAATACTCTCCTCCATAAAGATACGAGCAATGGGAAAGAAGCCAGCACGCAGCCTTCAGCTTGGTATCAGCAACCCACAGTGAATTCTGGCTTCCTAGGTTGGTGAGTTCATCTTTTTCCATATCTGCTTTCCCTTTCTGCTACTTTGCTAACTGTAGTAAACCACATTGTTTGGTACATTCTGTAATCAACATATTTAAAGGTCAAACATACATTTAAAGCACTTATGTGTATATTGGCTTAAATTGAATCACATGGATAACTGATCACAAAATTCCCAGCTAGCAGATAACGACCAATAGCAGTGGTTCTAGGAGTTCTGCATCCATTCCATGACCGGCAAGGCTATGTGACCCCTGACACATTAAAAGGGGAGTAACTTTTACCTTCTGGCAACTGATCACTATCAGTTTATTACTATTCTGTTAAGTTTTCTGTCCATGATAAAGTTCAAAATTCCAGTAATATTAACATGAATAAAAACCAAGGTACATTTTATTTATATTTGCAATGAAATTTCTAACTTGGGTAGTAAGGCCACCAGTGGGATAGTATTAGTTTTAATCAAGGAGAACAAATAGACTTTTTCCTGGTTAAGTTTGGAACACTTAAGCTTGGAACTAAGAACAACATAAAAGCAAAATTCCATATAAATATTAAGAAATAATCAGGCTGGAGAGATGGCTCAGTGGTTGAGAGCACTGACTGCTCTTCCAGAGGTCCTGAGTTCAATTCCTAGCACCCACATGGTGGCTCACACCATCTGTAATGGGATCTGATGCCCTCTTCTGGTGTGTCTGAAGTCAGCCACAGTGTACTCAGATACATAAAATAAATAAATAAATAAATCTTAAAGAAAAAGGGAGATAACTAACAATAATGAGAAAAACTAAGTTTTATGTTAGATTTAACTAAATAGTAACATTTAAAATTATTACCAACAGGCTCAGGTTCTTTCAAGTAGTGAATTATGCAAATCAAACTATTTTGATTACTAAAATCCCATTTGATACAAGAAATGTACATTGCTTGGTATATCTTGAAGTGTCTTCTGCTTCTACTCATGTTTCTTCCCCAATTAAAAATGAGAGAACCCTAACACTTTCAGGTTTCTAGTAGGGCATTTTTAAGTATAAAAGCTCTCAAATTGATCAAGATTGGTGATACTACTAGGAATGATTCTACAAAAAAAAAGGTCTCTTTATATCCAGTTGCTTCTAATTCATTGAGGAACACAAAACTGAGCTTTCAAGGAATGGGTCACCAATAGTCACTAAAAATTATGATAAAAGATGACTAATTTCTGGAAGACACACAGACACATTTAAAGAACTGGGTGCGGTTATTATAATGACACATTACTGATGTTTAGAAAACAAATCTTACAGCAATTAAAAAAATAAATAAATAAAACTGGGCCTGGTGGAGCCACTCCTGCCATCTACCCCACACTCCACAGAGAGCGCTTCTCAGCGCTGTCTGGGGTGCTGCTCTGCTATGACTTTAAACTTGAAGCATGCTAGGTGGTTAGTGTCCCACCAGGAAAAAGTCGTTATCTTGTCAGTCATCCTAGCAAGTCAACTACATGTGATTTTAGTATATCCAGAAAAATATGTAAGTATGTGCAATTTGTTGCAAAATTATTTATAAAGGATAAAAATATCTTAAAAGAGTCTTTAAGAAAACATACTAGAAAGCACAAATTTGAAGGTAAAATGTCAAATAAAGAACTACACATCATTTTCCTTCACAAGGCTGTATCAGTTCATACGCTCACGAATCTTCATGGTCTAGTACATAAGTCCTTAACTACTAAAACACCATTCACGTTCCAATGTTTTGGCATTAAACTGTAAATATGCAATTTTAAAGATATAAATTAAAAGCATCAGCGAGCAGCTGATTTCATATAGACTTAAAACCAGCCTTTGTTTATTTAGACAGCCCTGCTATACATAGCACAGGGTCACCTTGAACACACGGTGTAGGTCAGACTGTTCTTGAACTTGCGATGTTCCTTCTCAAGCCTTTCTGGTGCTGGAATTAAAGGTGTATGCCACCATGCCTGCCTAATATTAGCTATTAATTAGGAAAGGTAGGCTTTAAGGTATTTTGTTTCTGGTGTTATGATAGATAAAATAATCTTGTAAGGAAAATAGATGTTTTGAAGCTTTTATTTTACCTTTCTTGTGGCACTGCAAACCAATATTCGTGTTTTTTATCTCTCTGTGCATACTGTTGCATCATAGCACTTGCTTGCGATACAAATGTCTTCCTCATTGGTTTTCCGACTCTGAGACATAGGAACTTATGTAATCGATGCCTTCGCTTTTCCTTTAACAGCGAGGAGCCTAGAAGTGATGTGTAAACAGGACCCATTCAGTTCGCTCAGAGTATACTCAAGTAGCTTAGATGAAGCAACTTTACATTTTAGTTTCTCACTGTAAAATAATGCATCTTACTGGTACTTGTGCATATTCACTTAACTGCCTCAGACTGTTTTGCGTGGAATATACAGTTACTGAAACAGCAAGATACAATGAAAGCCGATCAGGAAATTCAGTTTTGTTGAGGGCCATTAGGAAAACATGCAAAGTTCAGCAGAGACTTTTCAATAAATTGCTAATTACAGCTATGCTGAACTGCATATACTGTAAGATATTCTGCATATTCTCTATTACCCTACAAAAATCACAGCTAAGTAAGTATACATAATAATAAATTGCTAATAACAGCTATGCTGAACTGCACATTCTGTAAGACAGTCTGCGTATTCTCTATTACTCTACAAAAATCACAGCTAAGTAAGTATACATAATTTCTAAATGGTTACTTTAATATAAATCTCTAGTCTGTACATACATACAAACAAAGGTGTAAGAAATCAGCAATATACTTCAAGTCTTTATTTTACTTAAATGATGTACAGGATAAAATTTATCACTTTGTTTTTGTTTTGTTTGTGTGTGTGTGTGTGTGTGTGATATAAAATGGCCATTTGGACCAGTGTGTGTGTGTGTGTGTGTGTGTGTGTGTGTGTGTGTGTGTGTGTGATATAAAATGGCCATTTGGACCAGTTTGAAATCTAAAATCTGTAGGCATCAGTACAGTCATGTTGTCATCCATTCACCACTAACATCCACCCTGAGCGCTCTCACACTCTTCTCAAAGGAAAGCAGCACTTGACTAAGCAATGAGCGGCTCCCTTCCCACCCCCAGTCATGATCACCAGTGTGTGCTCCTCGTCTTCCTTTTCTCTGGCATGCAGAAGCGGAGCACACATGTCTGTGGTGCATATTTCACTCAGCCGCATGCTGTCACCACTTACCTGTCTTAGACTTTCCTCTTTTTAAAAACTTATTTTTAGAGATTATAATACAATGTCATCACTTCCCTAGTCAATCCCTCCCTCTAAGCCTTCCCACATAGCCCTTCTTCCTCTCTTTCAAACTCATGGTTCTCTTTTCATCAACTGTCATCATCATATACATACATGTATGTGACAGAAACTTCCTATTCCTTAAACCTGAAGAATTAACATTTCCACATATATGATGTATCATATTTTATTTGCCAGCAGGAAAATGCAAAGAAAATTCAGTCCTATGCATAGTATTGTAAATCATTCTGCTGCACACAAATTTTGTACACCTATCTACTCGAGTCCCTCTTTTTGGTTTTTTTTGGAGAGGGTGTCACACACCAGAAGAGGAACTGCCAGATCCCTTTTGAGGAGCTGCTGAGAATTAGCCTCATCTCTGCTGCTGGTCCAGAGAGTTCTGGCTCCGCCTGGCACGATGCAAACACTTGGAATGGCGGCAGTTCCACTACCTTGTAGATGGAGGCCAGAAGATACCTCATCTACACAGCAAGACTTCTTTCAAAAAGCCTAAGAAATACTACTGTTGTCTTGAGACAGTCTCAAGGAAGACAGGAAGACAGACAGGAAGACAGGCCTTGGTCCTTCTGCCTTCCAAACACTGGGCTTTAAGCATGTACTGTCACATTCAACGTTCAGTTTTTAAAATACTGAATTTTCTTTGTATTTCTCAACTAAGATAGTTTGAAAATCTAAGATTATATTCATTAGTAACTAAAGAACGTGTTACTGACAGCAAGTTCTGTAAAAGGTGAACTGCTTTTCTATGCTGTGTTTTCCTTTGTCAGAATACAATGAACATTTATTAGGAAGGATTGTCAAATACCGGAAGTTATAGCACAGTTTACAGAACTACCCGGAGTTGAGAACCGAGGGTGATCAACTAGTATTAAGGTTACTACAGATCTCTGGAAGGGACTTGTGGTTTTGACTCACCTTGCATCTATCTGTGCATACAGATTTTAATGTAAACTTAGGACTGTACAATATGTAGTGCTAGTTCCTGCTTTTTTTCACTTAACATCTGTGTACAGTATACTCATTATAATTTTTTTTATTATTCTTTAATTTATCCAATAATTTATTTGTTTTTAACAATTCATATTGTTAAGGTATTTACTCTCTTTGATATAAGAAACATTGGCATAATTATCTTTGTATATGCTGTTTAGTTCTTTTTGAAACCTTTGAAAAAGGTTAAAAATAGATTATCATTTTAGTAAAATAAAAACTTGAAATTAAGAAAAAGCTCATATATAAACTGAATCAATATGGGCAATACGTCAATAGAACTGGGAAAATGTTTGAGCCATAGCTGCTTAATCGTAATGTATTAAGCAAAAGCACACTATACTATGGTAATACATTAATAAAAACTGAACTAAGACAAGAAGTAATAGCTTTTACCCTGAGCATTTGGTTTTAAAGAAGCCAGAGGTTCAGATGAGCACGGGGTTTTACTTATGTAAAAGAACTACAGAAGAAGATTTTTAATGTCGACAGTTCTTTCCACAAAAAATATGGAATTAAAACTTTGGCAATTATAAATTGAAATTCGGACATTAAATATGCAATGATATAATTAAAAAGAAAATGGGGCAATCACTGTATTATACAGTGTGGGTACATGTTCATAAGACAGACTTTATAGAAAGTGCTTTGAGTTAGGAGTGCTTAAACATGGCAGAAAAGAAGTTCAGAGACCAGGCACTGCAGGCATGTTCGCAGAATGCCAGTCAAGAGTGCTCTGCTCCTCATGCACACTGACCTAGGTCAGCAGCCTCTGTTCAGTGGGAGCGCAGAAAGCAGCATGCACTTTAGTTTTAACAAACTAAGCAGCCTTGCATCCCCTACCACCTACCTTCTCCGTGTGCGTCTGCAGCTGCGCTTCTGGGTTTACTCTCTCTCTGTGACACCTGCTGAATCGTGTCCCTTTGCTGCTTGGCTTGCTGCATAGAGTGAGTTTTCCAGAGTTTGCGAAGCTCCTCTACTTCTGTCTCTGAGTCCCGTTTTAGCTCCTTCCCTTGTTGATCCTTAAGAACAGTAACAGTTGGCTTTTCTTTCAGTTCTACTGTTTCTCCAGAAGATACACTGTCTTCAGCTGCCTCTTGCTGCCGTGAATTTTCATGGTGGAAAGATTCCTGGTTCTCCTGACCTTTTACATCTGTGCTTTGTTCTTTAGGGCCTGAGACTTCCTGAAGGTTTTCTGTAGCTTTATCTCCTCCTTTAGTGGCTATTTCCAGACCACTTAAGCCAGTTTCATGAGATAAAGCCCCAGCTTCATTCGAAGAACATCCAGTATTAGAGCTAGTGCGGTCAGGAACATTAGCAGCCTCCGACGTGGCTGACGAGGACTGTACTTCCATCTGACTGACAGTTTGCACAGACTCTGACGAGGCATCTGATGACTTGTCCTGTCTCAGCTCTGAGGAGAGCAGCTCCTCGCGGATAGGAGAGAGTTCTGACTCGGTGAAAACGTCCTCCGAGAGAGACTCCTCAGTGCTCCTGGGGGCAGTGCTGCCACTGTCGTTCCCCTGGTCCCGCGTTCTCGAGTCTGGGTCCTCGGCAGTGGCTCCTGTCATTTTCTTTGAATGGCAGAACCCCCTTCCTGACAACTGATCTAGTTCTCTGTTATTAAGGAAAATAAAAAAGTATTAGACATTAAAAACTAACAATTTACCTTCTACAAGCAAATAATAAAATAGTATCACAGAAGAAGCTTTTCAAAAACAGCAAAGTATAGCTATCAACAGAATATACAAACACCATGTATTTCATATATACCACGTCATTACATCGAGGTTTTTCATCAACTGTTTACCATCTGGGAAACATCAGTGTAGGCGCTCCTTATAAGAAAACTATAACAAAGTTTGATAACATAAATTCCTGATGAAATTATAATACTGAAATAAAATTTTCATTGGTAGGACAGGGACAATAGAAAATTCCAATTTATCATATACATATGCAGTACTTATTTACATACAAAGAGATTTAAAAAACATGAATAATGAGAACCAAGCTGAAGCAAAACATTTAATGGAACTCTTTAAGCTCAGAACAGTTCTAAGAGAATCTGTCCAGTTAACGAAGTAAGCTGTAAGATTATGAATGTTTTACGATGAGGTCTCATATCCATCTTTACTGGCATTTGTTTAGGTAAATACTAATGTTCCCAAGATATATGTTCTGGAAATAAGCATCATTTAAAAAGTCAGCAATTTGGAATGATGGTTCTTTGACATCTCAGTGGCAAAGCATCAATGCCTTGTACATACAGGTAGAGAACAAGTATGCCACTCGGAACGGCAGTAAGTGAGCGACCTTCTGTGGATATTACAGAAGGCTAAGTCTCTTATGTAACTTTTCTTATGGTTTTCAAGATTTTGTAACAATATATATATATTTTTTTCCTAAGGTATATCTTTAAAGATTTAGCTTAAGTGTCTTCTGCCTTTGTACTGGATTCATCTTTTAAAAGAGGCAATCTAACTGGAGAGAATAAGTATGCAATGGTGCCATCTAATGGTGACTCACTTAAATTGCACCCCCAGGGTCAGGGAACTGCGCATGCTTTGGGAGATGTCATCTATACCCTTGCCACGCTCAAGAGACTAGCTGTTAACAGGTTTTAAAAACACAGAAACAAACAAAGATAAAAACTTACAGGCTAGGATGTAAGTGAGTTTTTTAGCCTGAAATTTAATATTTTGAAAGGTTAACATTAATGGTGCATTTTTCAACACAGTTCCTTAGAAAGTACCTTAGAAATCAATTCTCCAAGCATTAAAAAAGAGGGAAGACCATTAACATCTTTTACCTCACCCGTGCAAACAAATTATTACTTTGCAAAGCCATTCTATGCATTTATGTTGTTTGAAGTCAAATTCTGATGTCAATAAACACACAAGCCAAGACTTAGGGATATTTCCTTCTGGTGACATTGTTTAAAGTGAATCCAGGTTCCTGTCCTCCCGAGTAATATGCAGAATGATAAAATGGTCATTTGAAAGGCAAGGGACACTCCGTCTTCCTTGCAGAGCAGTCCCAGACCACAGAGAACAGTATTTAACTCTGCAACACTGAGACGCAAGGTCGGGACAAGACCTCCCTGATGCGCAGCGATCCCTCCTCCTTGAGGAGCTGGTTTTTCAGCTTGTGTCTCACCTCTACATCTAGGCTCAATTAATTGTGGTTTGGTGTTTTATTTTTTATTTTCCTGAAATTGGCTTTTGTTGACAACTTAAAAATATTATCCAGTAGTTTAGAATACTTATTTTCTAGGAATTATTTGTGTTTCTAGAGATCATTTTACCAAGCTAAACAAGCATCTGTCATTACAGGCTCAATGGACCTTTCCCAAGAAGGGTTTTTAGCCTATTGCTGGCATCCTAACAGCTTACATACTATACTGAAAAAGTACCTACCTCATTCTCCTCTCTAACTTAAGACTGTAAATGATCTGTTACCAGTGAAGGTGAAGCCACTTTTACATGGCTGCCAGCCTCACAGTGAGTGGGAAGGAGTCTCTATTTACACCAGCCTCTCCCCTTCCTGTCTTTCCGGGGCTGTGCCTAACACTGTAGTCTCACATCTGTGCGATTCTACCACAGCCGGTCCCACATTAGCACACTCCAAACCCTTCACTAGTGCAACCTGGAGGCTTCCTCTTCCCCATGTGACACTTTCTGTACCCAGAAGTGCAATGGTAAGTGTGAATGGAAAGCTGCTCTGACTACTTCTACACTGGGCCTTTATCCACGCCACACTCACAACTCTACATGCTACCCTTTAGGTACATTCATGGAACTCAACAGTTATATTTGTTAACAATACAGAATAAGTTAAATTTTTTGATTTTTGTGTCTAAATGACAGAGGGTTGATAAGCACTGAATTACAAAAGTACTATAGGCTACTTGCCAAATATCTGATTCTTTAACCAAATAAATATAAGTGAAATTACTAACTAAATACCAGGCACACTAAAAATCAACTATCCAATAGTGCTTAGATTCCTGTTTTGCTACTGTCAAAATAAAAAGCAGCTATAATAAAACTAAGAAAATAAGAGTATTAGAGAAGGTTCAACTATATAAATATATATAAAAAAATAGCCAGCGTGAGTTCCAGGACAGCCAGGGCTACACAGAGAAACCATGTCTCGAAAAACCAAAAAAAAAAAAAAAAAAAAAAAAAAATTATAAAATACCAACCAACCAACCAACCAACCAAAAAAACCAAAGAAAGAGAGACGCCGAGCCACCAGCGCAGTGACATACTCACACGGGCAGTGACTCTTTTATTTTGCTATCCAAAATCTCTTTGTACATGGCAGCTGACATCACCTCCTCCATTGGACACATGATGCCGTATTCCTCACAGCCGTTCTCGTGAACCAATGGGTCTGTCTTGTGTGGGTCGAACATTATGTTATTTGGTGTGACTAGCAGGACGCCACTGACTGTGCCCTAGGAGGAAACAGAAAGCACCATTCAATCTCCACGGCTCCTAATTTCATAAAGCTTCTAGGTACCTTCTAGCCTTTTCTGACTTCTGGCCATCTGCTTTCTACATAATACAGACAGGCATTGGTAACTTTATATAAAGGTTGGCTTATTTGGCCTTTGAGCAGTGCTTTCATGAGACTCATTTACAGCAGTGCTTTCATGAGACTCGTGCCAGTGCAAACCAACGAGAGCCAGTGAAGTGTTACACAAGACATTTGCATTGCTGGGGATAACCCAATAGTACAAGGCCACAGTGCATGCACTGTACCAAAATCTTAAAAGGTTTCTAACCTTTTGATTCTTTTGCTGCTTCAATTTCTGTAAACTAAAGACTTTGAAAAATGAAAGCAAGCGACTGGCTAAAATTAAGCAATATATTCCACATACTCTGAAAGAGATTTTGTAAGTTTTACTTGTATATGAATTTTAACTGATTATTTTCTTTCCCGGATTTTGTGCATCATGCATTCAGGGCTAGTACTCTATCACTGAGCTACATGCCCAGCCTGTAGCAGATTTGGCTCACATTATCAGCATATCACATGTTACATTTTAGCATACTTTCAGGAGATAATTCTAAGTAGTAACAAATGAACAAATGGTCCAGTGTAATACAAATGCTTCCAGTCCTGCCTATACTTTAACACGACAAAAGGGCTCAAAGCTGCTTCTATTTTCTGGACTAAACTAGGTCACACCTTACCCACTGGATTAATCAGTCTGCTTTAACTTTCTAGGGGCTAAAAGAGGAATCCTTCAAATTTCTTTCCTCAAGGTCAAAGTTATGAAAATCTCAAGATTTACCATTTTAAGCTCATTTGACTGAAAGTTTAAAATCATACACTACCCATAAGAAATACACTTTATAATACAGAAAAGGAGACATGTTAACACTTCTCAAGGGAAGTGGAAAGGAAGATAGCAGTATCTACCACTGTCCACCAGGGTGGGATTCAGGACAAGGGTCTGCAAGATTAATGTGAGTTTTTCACAATCAGTCTAGTCAGCCAGATAATATAGGAATGTTAAACATTTCCACATATAATAGCACTCTGCAAATTCACAAATTATAATTATAAACTTATAGAACTGAAAACAGAAAGCTACCCTTTGCAATGAGATAGCTCCACTCCCCCTTCAATAATATATAAAAAAAGAAAGGAAGGGAGGGAGGGAAAGGAAGAAAGAAAGAAAAAGAAAGAGAGAAAGAGAGAGAGAGAGAGAGAGAGAGAGAGAGAGAGAGAGAGA
>NC_034606.1:8607171-8612749 GCF_900095145.1 Mus pahari | reverse complement strand
GATCTTGTTACGGATGGTTATGAGCCACCATGTGGTTGCTGGGATTTGAACTCCGGACCTTTGGAAGAGCAGTCGGGTGCTCTTACCCACTGAGCCACCTCACCAGCCCGCAAAATATACATTTTTTAAGCATACATGCAAGGTTTATCAAGAGACCCTAGGTCAGGAAATAAGTCACACTATATTAAACGAAGCCATCAAATGGAGTTAAAGATATTCTCTGACCACATGGGATCTCATCAGAAATTAGTTAACAGAAAGATACCTACAGCTGGCTGCTGGTGGTGCATACAGTACTCAGGATGCAGAGGCAGGGGGATCTATGAATTTGAGGCCAGCCTAGTCTAGACCTAGTTCTAGAACAGTCAGAGCTATACAGAGAAACTATACAAACAAAACAAAACATAAAATATCCCCAAGTTTTCAGAAATATATTAAAATACTTCAAAGAATTAACACACCTCAAATACTTTCTACCATATAATATATATTCACTACAGATGAGTTATCTCATATAGTATATATTCACTAGAGATGAGTCATCTCTTAATTTGTATATTATGTCATGTTTTCCAAAACTAGCACTTCTGCTATAATTAATATTGCTGTTTTAAAGATGTGTTTCATATCCTAGCAAAAATCATTACATGTACTTTATGGTAGTGAATTTATTTATATCCCATTACCTTTAATAACTGCCATAGATCACCAGCCTCTACATTATGGGCAAGGTCCACTCTAACTCAAACATCCAGTCAGCAAAACTGTGGTAAAATAGTCAGGAGCGGCTGACATTATGGACCTAAAGCTGTCATAGCTCAGTAAGAACTGAAGCGTGACAAAAGTTCTCTCGGATGTCATTTATTACCTTGCCAACGGTGATGTATTTGCAATTAATTTTAAGAAATTTCTCAGTAAATGCTTCCTCTTCTTCAGAAGTTGAAGACACAACTCTTGCAGGCCGAATACCGCTCACAGCAGATGAAGGAGGCGCTTCTTTTGGATGGACTACATCGGGAGTCTTGAGCAAACAAAAGAAAACACGAAAACGGCGCCTTAGGAAACTAGGTGCACACACTGTTAGTGGCAAACAAATAACCTTCCCCAGTGAGTCCTACTCTCTTTGCCTCTCACACCATTAGGGTAAATACCCCAAAGTCTCAAAAGTTATAACCATAATGGTATTTTCATTTTTAATGAAGACTTTAAATACAACAAAAACTTTAGTTTTGAATGCTTATAATAAAAGGATACATATGAATTATACATCTACGTGTAGATATGTGCACACACAGAGGCGCATGCATACACCCCTCTAGAAAGCATTAAAATCTAAATAGCTTGTATCCCTCCCAAGTTCAACACACGTTCTGTGCTGCTTGTGAATTAAACCACTGGCTTTGAGAACACTAAGGCAGCATCCACGAGATGCCAGAGTAAAGGAAGAGCTGGCCGGTGATATCTGGTATATAGCAAGCAGGAAGATAAACTCATCCCAAGAGTTTTCAACTTATTTATTTTTCTTTCTGTATTTTTCAGCTGAATATATGGGTGTGGGGGGGGGTACACATCTAATTTTTAGGTATGTGGGCCCATGTGTGTATACATATGCTATTTGTATTTGTGGAGACTGGAAGCTGATGTTCTGCAATGAATCATTATTGCGTTTCCACCTGATTCTGAGGAAACATCTCACAATCAAACCCAGAGTTTACCCATGTTTAGCCATGTTTTGCCAGATTCCATACCTGGTCAAAGAAGTAAGATGAAGCTGAGATTTAAGTCTGGGATGCTGACACAGAGCTAAGGAATGCAACTGCAATAGTCAATAATACGCACTTTCCCTTCAGATCTTCCACCAGATGAAGGATAAAATGTTCCACCCCCAAAACAGTAGATGATCCAGGACCATCAGGAATTCCAAGATGGCAAAAAGCTAGCAAAACACTATATTTATAAAAGTTGAAATACTCATGAATTACAGATTTGTTGTCTATGAGTATCACTAGCTACAATGAAACCATGTTATTCACAGAACAACTATTTCAAAGGACACTGTCAAATGTTCTCCTTAAATTTAGAAGGTGTATCTCAGTGAGCAACATGACATGAGACTCCCTCATCGGCTCAGATCTTACAACTCAGTATCTATAGCAACTTGAAAGTCTCAATGTAATCCTATTACAAAGATACAGAGGTCAGTGTGGCAAATGCTCAGGGCATATCACAGAGACGTTTGCTTTCTAAAAGAATCAAAGGTGTTCGGGGGGATTGGGATCAGACTGCAATTCAAATTCCATAAATGGGAATCTTTCAAAATGTCATAATCTCTATGGAGAGCTTGTCTGAACGGAGAGTCTGTCTCTTGATGCGATGGGTTTGAAGCTCAGTAGAGAGCTTCCTGATATGTCTCTGTAATTTTGTTTTAGCTACGAGGAACAGAAAGGTCCCTGACTAGAAATACAGCTAGCTAGCTAGCATGAGGACTGCCCCCACATTCAACTGTGAACAGTCAAAGGTTTGGAGTAAGGGCAACCCCTCCACTTCTGTTTCCTTTTGCCTAAGCTGTACTGTGTCTGCACTCTTACAGGGTGAAAACTTCATACACAGCCTAGTAACACAGAGGTAAAACACAAGAAGTGTTTCTCATGCAATATATACATATATGCATGCTATATAATGTAGGGAGTGGGTGTGACCGTGGCTGCGTGAGCCAAGACAGCGCCCAGGCTCACTGCCAAGCCCCGTGATTCCCTGCTTGTTTACCAAAAACCTGATTACGCTCACCTGAGTGATCACGTGATGCCCGCCTGACGCATAGCATCATACAGCATGATATTGAGTCACTGGCCTATCAACGTGCACCCTGTCTGCGTGCATGGCTAGTGTACAGAGCGGGCTGAATGCTGATTGGATGATGAAGAGTGATGAGAGACGAGTGCAGAGGGTGGAGAGGAATAAATTGAACGACCCCCATAATAAACGGAATAGAGAATGAGGCAGAAGCTGAAAGAGAATAAAGGAAGCTGCAGTGGGAAGCTGCGGAAGCTACTCAAACCCTGCCTTGGTGCACCTGTCATCTTTGCCCCACCTCTGCGGGACAGAGTGGGGGGCACCCGACAATATAAATTTTAAAATATTAAGCGAAATCATTAACCTCTTTCTGTAAGTTATATTTACTCACACATCATTTTTTTTCATTTTTATTAGATATTTTCTTTATTTACATTTCAAATGTTATCCCCTTTCCTAGTTTCCCCTCTGAAAATCCCCTATCCCATCACCCCGCCCCTGCTCCCCAACCTACTCACTCCCATTCCTGGTCCTGGCATTCCCCTATACTGGGGCATAGAGTCTTAACAGGACCAATGGCCTCTTCTCCCATTGATGACCGACAAGGCCATCCTCTGCTACATATATAGCTAGAGCCACAAGTTCCACCATGTGTTATCTTTGATTGGTGGTATAGTTCCAAGGAGCTCGGGGGGTACTGGTTAGTTCATGTTGATGTTCCTCCTGTGGGGCTTCAGATGCCTTCAACTCCCTGGGTATTTCTCTGGCTCCTTCATTAGGGACCTTGTGCTCCATCCAATGGATGACTGTGAGCATCCACTTCTGTATTTGCCAGGCACTAGCAGATCCTTGCAGGAGACAGCTATATCAGGTTCCTTTCAGCAGGCTCTTGTTGGGTTTGGTAGTTGTTTATGGAGTGGATCCCCACGTGGGGCAGTCTCTGGATGGTGGTTCCTTCAGGCTCTGCTCCGGACTTTGTCTCTGTAACTCCTTCCATGGGTATTTTGTTCCCCATTTTAAGAAGGAATGAAGTATCCACATTTTGGTCTTCCTTCTTCTTGAGGATGATATCCTCTAGATCTATCCATTTGCCTAATAATTTCATAAATTCATTGTTTTTAATAGTTGAGTAGTACTCCACTGTGTAAATGTACCACATTTTCTGTATCCATTCCTCTGTTGAGGGACATCTTGGTTCTTTCCAGCTTCTGCCTATTATAAATAAGGATGCTATGAACATAATGGAGCATGTGTCCTTATTATAAGTTGGAACATCNTCTGGGTGTATGCCCAGGAGAGGTATTGCTGGATCTTCCGGTAGCACTATATCCAATTTTCTGAGGAACCACCAAACTGATTCTCAGAGTGGTTGTACCAGCTTGCAATCCCACCACCAATAGAGGAATGTTGCTCTTTTTCCATATCCTTGCGAGCATCTGCTGTCACCTGAATTTTTGATCTTAGCCATTCTGACTGGTGTGAGGTGGAATCTCAGCATTGTTTTGATTTGAATTTCCCTGATGATTAAGGATGCTAAACATTTTCTCAGGTGCTTCTCAGCCATTCAGTATTCCTCAGTTGAGAATTCTTTGTTTAGCTCTGTACCCCATTTTATGATAGGGTTATTTCATTTTCTGGAATCTAACTTCTTGAGTTCTTTGTATATTAGTCCCCTATCAGATTTAGGATTGGTAAAAATCCTTTCCCAATCTGTTGGTGGCCTTGTCTTACTGACAGTGTCTTTTGCCTTACAGAAGCTTTGCAATTTTATGAGGTCCCACTTGTTGATTTCTGATCTTACAGCACAAGCCATTGGTGTTCTGTTCAGGAATTATTCCCCTGTGCCAATATCTTCGAGGCTTTTCCCCACTTTCTCTTCTGTAAGTTTTAATGACTCTGGTTTTATGTGGAGTTCCTTGATCCACTTAGACTTGAGCTTTGTACAAGGAGATAGAATGGATCAATTCGCATTCTTCTACATAATAACCGCCAGTTGTGCCAGCACCATTTGTTGAAAATACTCTTTTTTCCACTGGATGGTTTTAGCTCCCTTGTCAAATATCAAGTGACCATAGGTGTGTGGGTTCATTTCTGGGTCTTCAATTCTATTCCACTGATCTGTCTGTTGTTGTACCAGTACCATACAGTTTTTTAACACAATTGCTTTGTTGTACAGCTTGAGGTCAGGCATGGTGATTCCCCCAGAGGTTCTTTTATTGTTGAGAATAGAGTTTGCTGTCCTAGGTTTTTTGTTAATTTAGCTGAATTTGCAAATTGCCCTTTCTAACTGTGAAGAATTGAGTTGGAATTTTAATGGGGATTGCATTGAATCTTTAGATTGTTATTGTTAACATAGCTATTTTTACTATATTAATCCTGCAAATCCATGAGCATGGGAGATCTTTCCATCTTCTGAGATCTTCTTCGATTTCTTTCTTCAGAGACTTGAAGTTCTTATCATACAGATCTTTCATTCACTTCCTTAGAGTCACACCAAGGTATTTTATATTATTTGTAACTATTGTGAAGGATATTGTTTCCCTAATTTCTTTCTCAGCCTGTTTATCCTTTGTGTAGAGAAAGGCCACTGTTTTGTTTGAGTTAATTTTATATTCAGCTACTGCACTGAAGCTGTTTACAGGTTTAGAACTTCTCTGGTGGAACTTTTAGAGATAGATAGATAGATAGATAGATTCATATCATCTTGAAATAGTGATATTTTGACTTCTTCCTTTACAATTTGTATCCCCTTGACCTCCTTATGTTGTCTAATTGCTCTGGCTAG
>NC_034606.1:8582203-8604981 GCF_900095145.1 Mus pahari | reverse complement strand
ATTCGATATTATAATGGTTATTCCAGCTTGTTTCTTCGGACCGTTTGCTTGGAAAATTGTTTTCCAGCCTTTTACTCTGAGGTAGTGTCTGTCTTTGTCCCTGAGGTGGGTTTCCTGTATGCAGCAAAATGTTGGGTCTTGCATATGTAGCCAGTCTGTTAGTCTATGCCTTTTTATTGGGGAATTGAGTCCATTGATATTAAGAGATACTAAGGAAAACTAATTGTTACTTCCTGTTATTTTTGTCGTTAGAGTTGGGATTCTGTTCTTGCGGCTATCTTCTTTTAGGTTTGTTGAAGGATTATTTCCTGCTTTTTCTAGGGTGTCATTTCCCTCCTTGTATTGGAGTTTTCCCTTTACTATCCTTTGAAGGGCTGGATTTGTGGAAAGATATTGTGAGAATTTGGTTTTGTCATGGGATACCTTGGTTTCTCCATTTATGGTTATTGAGAGTTTAGCTGGGTATAGTAGCCTGGGCTGGCATTTCTGTTCTCTTAGGGTCTGTATAACATCTGTCCAGAATCTTCTGGCTTTCACAATCTCTGGTGAGAAGTCTGGTATAATTCTGATAGGTCTGTCTTATATGGTACTTGACATTTTTCCCTTACTGCTTTTAATATTCTATCCTTATTTAGTACATTTGTTGTTCTGATTATTATGTGTCGGGTGGAATTTCTTTTCTGGTGCAGTCTATTTGGAGTTCTGTAGGCTTCTTGTATGTTCATGGGCATCTCTCTCTTTAGGTTAGGGAAGTTTTCTTCTATAATATTGCTGAAGATATTTACTGGCCCTTTAAGTTGAAAGTCTTCATTCTCATCTATACCTATTATCCTTAGGTTTGGTCTTCTCATTGTGTCCTGGATTTCCTGGATGTTTTGTGTTAGGATCTTAATGCATTTTGCATTTTCTTTGATTGTTGTGTCCATGTTTTCTATGGAATCTTCTGCACCTGAGATTCTCTCTCCCATCTCTTGTATTCTGTTGCTGATGCTCATATGTTTGGTTCCTGATTTCTTTCCTAGGATTTCTATCTCCAGAGTTGTCTCCCTTNGAGTTTTCTTTATTGTTTCTACTTCCATTTTTAGATCTTAGATGGTTTTGTTCAATTCTTTCACCTGTTTGGTACTGTTTTCCTATAAGTCTTTAAGGGATTTTTTGTGTTTCCTATTTAAATGATTCTAGCTGTTACCTGTGTTTTCCTGTATTCCTTTAAGGGAGTTATTTATTTCCTTCTTAAAGTCCTCCACTATCATCACGAGAAGTGACTTGTATGAGAAGTTAATCTTACTTCTGCATGTCTTCCATGTGTAAGTAAAGAATATTTCCTAGATGTTTTTAACAGTACTAGTACTGACCCAAACAAAACCTATGCTAATGTCCTTGTTTTCTTTAAAAAAGGTGATTAAAATATAGCATAAATATTAAAGTTATTATAAAAAATTCTCTTGAAATTTTATGTTAGCCGAAATGGATGATCACAGCCAGCTACTGGATGGAACACAGGGTCCCCAATGCAGGTACTAGAGAAAGTACCCAAGTACCTGAAGGGGGCTGCAACCCTGTAGGTGGAACAACAACAGGAACTAACTAGTACCCCCTGGGTTTGTGTTTCTAGCTGCATTTGTAGCAGAAGATGACCTAATCGGCCAACAGTGGGAATAGAGGCTCCTTGGTCTCCCAAACTCCATATGACCTAGCACAGGGCAAGGCCGGGGCCAAGTGGTGGGAGTGGGTGGGTGGGGGAACAGAGGTGGGGGGAGGGGTATGGGAATCTTTCGGGATAGCATTTGAAATGTAAATAAAGAAAATAATAATAATAAAAAAAAAATTTGAAGAAAAAAAAAAAAAAAAAAAAAAAAAATAAAAAAAAAAAAAAAAAAAAAAAAAAAAGAAATTTTATGTTAGGTTGATTTGTTGCCCAAATGATACTGTGAAATTTCAGGTCCCAGGACCCCCAAATGGGGAACTTCTATGGAAATTGGTCTTCTTTGGTTTAGTTTTTCTTTTTCTTTTCTTATTTTTTTAGAGGGGTGTGGCATTTTATTTATTTTTATTTTTTATTAGATATTTTCTTCATTTACATTTCAAATGCTATCCCAAAGGTCCCCTATACCCTCCCCCCACCCTGTTCCCCAACCCACCCACTCCTGCTTCCTGGTCCTGGCATTCCCCTGTACTGGGGTATGTAATCTTCACAAGACCAAGGGCCTCTCCTCCCAATGGTGGGCAACTAGGTCATCCTCTGCTACATATGCAGCTAGAGACAGGAGCTATTTTTCAATGGGCATATGGAAGCAGCAGAGTCCTTACCCTCGACGACAGGGAGAACCATGTCATGTGACAGCAAAGGCAGAATCTGAAGCAATACATTTTCAAGCCAAGGATTTCTGAGCACTAGCAAACACTAGTGTGCACTGCTTGCTATACAAGCAGAAAATTGGCCTCACGTGTTTTTACAGGAGGTAATAGCCCTGTAAACCACTAGCATTTAGGCTTCTGGCTTCCAGAACCAGAGAATAACAATTTTCTGTTGTTACAAACACTCAGCTTGTGATCTTTTATTAGAGAAATAGCAGAAAACTAACAGTTGCAATGGGGAAATTTTAAATAATGTAGAAAGCACATTAAGAAAACCTACAGGGGCCGCTTGCTTTTCCAAAGGACCACAGGACAGTGTCAACACTTAAATTAGGAGGCTCTCAACAGCCTGTAACCATCTCCAGGCTGAAGCTCCAGGCCTCCTCAGGCACACACATGCATGTGCAGATATGCATACATTTAAATAAGTAATCAG
Organism: Mus pahari; assembly: GCF_900095145.1. Taxonomy (NCBI): domain Eukaryota; kingdom Metazoa; phylum Chordata; class Mammalia; order Rodentia; family Muridae; genus Mus; species Mus pahari. The sequence goes on along the minus strand of NC_034606.1, from coordinate 8,602,187 downwards.
AAAACAACAATAAGAAAAAAATTCCCAATAGCCATAGCTACTGAGTTCAGAAAGAAAGAAAGAAAAGCAACACTTCCTTTTGCCTATGCAGTTTTATCCATCCTTCTGATCAACAGCCAACTCTACTCTCAATTTTATTTGATTGAGTAAAGTTTCGTACTTCACTTCCACACATCTTTTTGCCTCTATAAACTTTTTAGTTTCTATGAGCTGTGACACATATTTTAATCTTGCATCACATACAGCTGCACAGTATTGGTTTTTGTTAGTCCATATAATAGGTACTTAAGGCAATTGGTGTTTTAATAAGAATGACTCCCATAGGTTCATATATTTAAATATTTAGTCACCAGGGAGTAGCACTATTTGAAAGGATTAGCAGGTATGGCCTTATTGGAGGAAGTGTGTCACTGAGAGTGGCCTTTGAGGTTTTAAAAACCCTGGCCAAGTCTAGTGTCTTCCTCTCTGCCTGTGGACCAGGATGTAGAGGTCAACAGCTGTCAGCTCCTTCTCCAGCATTATGCCTGCCACACCTGCTGCCATGCTTCCCACAATAATGGTAATGGACTATGCCTCTGAAACTCTCAAGCCCCAGTTAAATGTGTTCTTTTATTAGAATTGCAGTGGTCAAGGTGTCTCTTTACAGCAAGGGCATTAGTCACTTAAGGCAGGAAGTTGCGAATCCAACACAGGATCTCCACACATAGTGACACAGCATGTATCTTAATTCAGTTTCTAAAGGAGATGTTATAAGCACTGCAAACTAAAGAAAGCTCTGGGATTTCTGGATGAAAATGAGAGCAAGTGGTAGTAAGCACGGGCCATAGCAACAACAGCAGAACAACCGACTCACTTGTAAGAAGACATTGAATATGCTGGAACTCTGCTGCCACCTTTGCTGTTTCCTCTCTCCAAATTGTTCAGGTCTTTTCTAGGATCCCTTAACATTTTTAAGTGATTTTTTTCCTTAGTATGCTGTGCTTCTATTTCTATTGCTATTCAAATGTTTTACTATTATCTTTTATACTGACTATGCTATAAAGTATTTTAGATTAAGGAAACAACTTGGTATATTAACTCTTTAGGTGAATATACTTCAACTTTACTACACCATCTCCCCACATTATTACCTAAACATTCTCCCTTTGGGTTTCACCACCATATAGTTTTAGCCTTTCATGTTACATATGAAATATGTATTTCATATTAGACTTACAGTGCAGAAGAGAAAGCAGAGGTGCACAAAACCAGGTTTGGGTTCTTACTGAAGGTGAAGTGCAGTACTCTGTCCCGGTCACTGCTGACTATTAACCTGACTCAAGTAGTGTCACCTGGAAAGAAGGACCCTCCAGTAAAGAATTCTCTCTCTCCAACTGTAGCCATGTCAGTGAGAGAGGACTAGACTGGTGACTGACATGTGAGAACACAGCCATGGCTGCTGGCGTCATGCCAGGACAGGTGGCTCTGAGCTGTGTATGTGAGCTAGCCCAGCATAAGACAAAGAGCGAGCCAGCGAGCTGTATCCCTCCATAGTTCTCCCTTCAGTTTTCCACCTGGAGTCCTGCCCTGACTGCCCTCAGTGATGGATTATTGTCCTGAAGTGTAAGTCATTAACAACCTCTGATGTGAGTGTCTTACCAGAGACACAGACCAGCTCCAAGGCAGAAAGTAGTAAAACATGGCAGCTGTTTCCATATCTACTAACAATGGCTAAATTATACTTCTGTCTCCATATCCACAAATGGCTAGGTATTACTCCTCTCTTTGGGTGGAATTAATTACTTAACTGAGTGATCAATTTCCAGTATAAAGCCATAATTAACATAGAATATAAGTTCTGGACCCAAACTGAGTAACCTCAGATGCAAATTAGTTAATGTCTACTTTCACCACTTTTACTCTATAGTCCCTCATATTTCTTCATCCATATGCGAATAGAAATCAATAATTTAGAAGTTTAAATTTCAAAGACAATATTTCTATGTAAAATAAATTATTTAAAATATAAATGAAAACTTGAATAACAGAGCTGTAAATATTTTAGTCTCATACATACTGTACTAAACAAAACTGAATATTCAGGAAGCTGATCAATGTTTATTGGAAATATTGACAATATCTTCAATAAACGCGGAGGAAACTCTAACAGACATGATGTAATGCAATGCTAGTACAAAAATTCTTTATAAAGGTAACATTTAAATAGAATATTTTTTCTTCTAAGAATATATATTATTAGAAATATAATGGCACAGGAGTCAAACAGTAGTTATAATGCAGAAATATAATCACCTTAGATATGCAAAAAGTTAAACAAAAAATTACTTCGTGCCATAATAAATTTAATTTTAAGCAAAAAAAAAACCCCAAAAACCTATAACTTATAAAATGGCATTCAAAATCGTGTTCTAACTATAGCAAGCAGTGTCCTGGTGAATGCTTCAAGAGCTCTTCCATTTCTCGACTACTCTGCATAAGGGAAACTTTCTGGATAACTCTGGTTAAGGAGTCACTCACAATGCTTTGTTATTCTCCCTATCTCTCACCTGCATAGCAAATTACAGATGAGCATCCTGAGGGGGAGGAAATCTGCTACCTGCCCTCTCTCTCCTCTCTCTCCTCTCTCCCCTCCTCCCCCCTCTCCCTCCCTCTCCCTCCCTCTCCCTCTCCCTCCCTCTCCCTCCCTCTCCCTCTCCCTCTCTCTCTCCCCTCTTTCCCCAACCCCACCTCTCTGGCTTCACCTCCTTATTTATTTTAAGCTTCCAAATAAAGCCAGGAAGTAGAAATGTAGTCTGATGGTACTGCAATTTACTCTATGGACGTCTGCCTTTAAAGCTAGACGCTCAATCTAAATCCACTGCTGACTACATTTTTCCTGTCATTTCTCCTTCTGTATCAAACTTGGCATATCCCTTGAATGGTAGAAACATTTTCCAGTTGTTATTGCGTTATTAGTAAGCAATATCCATCACAAAACTCTGACCTCCACTATTATCAACAACAATAAATATAATGCAGATTGACTCTCAGTCTGGAAATCCCAAGTGCTCAGAAATCCACAGTGTTGTCATTAGAGAAAGCACACGCAGCACAGCCCATACCTGACCTTAGGTTACATACAGGCTGCTCTGGGAATCGGGCATTCCAAGGTGGAGGAAATAGAAATTTGAATTTAGAATTGCTTCTAGTCCCAAGGTTTCCATCTCTCTCTCCCTTTATCTATTCTTGTCTCTCTTCTACCACTTCTTCATATAAGCATGTGTTCACATGTAAGTGGTGTGAGTGTGTGTGTGTGTGTGTGCAAATTCCAGAAAATAAATATTCAAACTGGACATGATTTTATCTCATGTTTCTTTGTTAAGTATAATTCCATGAAAAATTAAATTTCATATGAAAGTAAAGTACTCACAGTGGTTTTATCAAATTCAGCTTCAGATGACGTTGGCGACAGAGGACTTACAGGGCTTAGGGATGGGGAACTCTCAACACTAGAGACATATTCAGGATCAGGAACGTATAAAACCTGGAAGAAAATGTTCACATACAGCTTCAACAAAACAAATCCTAGTGACCAAATAATGTTCTATAAGCAAACATTATTTAATAGTGACCTTTAGCAATAAAAAGAAAAAATCATATTTTAAGAGTAGGGCAGTTATGATATTATGTATCATAAAAATCATGAAAAACACTTTAAATTGATTTAACAAATTAATTTAGAAATGGTTATTAAAATAAGCTGTTGACATAGTACAGAAAACACCTCTCAATTATTGTATTACTGTATTACAGTACTCAATTACTCTTCATCTCAAAGGCAAATTGGCAATAACTAGAAAAATTAATTGTACATATTTCCTTGACCCAGCAATTTTATATATAGAATTTATGCTGTGGAATATATATAAAATAGAAACATACAAGTGTTTACTATAACAGTGTTACTATTAGCAAGAGAGTAGCAACACACTAAGCCCTACTGTGTAGCTAATTAGCAGTATATCAATACTGTACATCACTACAGACAAGGAAAGTTGTGAGAGTTCTCTACTTAAATAGACCATTCTCTAAGGGTCACAGACAAGCTTAAAGATCCTAACAAAATCCCCTGCTAAAGGCTAGACTATTTCTGCAAGGGTTAATTTGTTAACTACTTTCATGTAGAAAACAAGTTTTAGTTGGAAGGACAGTATACCTTTAAAAACACTGGAATTCTGTCAATTTACATGAACCGCCCTAAGTGTTTTTAAAAATTCGATAAGACTATATTTGAAGCATAACTTACAATTATTTTCAGTTGTTTTAAAAAGAGAATTAATACATGTAACTGGCCAAAAGAATTTGTTCTCCAAACACAAAAAACTATTCTCATATTTTCTACAATGTTAACTATGTAAGAATGAATATATTTTACCTAATAATTTTAAACATCAACACATTTAAATAATAACAATACCTGTCCAGTCACGACTGCTCGGGAGAATAACTTATTTAACTGAACAAGTTCATTGGGTGTGGTATCAAATTTCAGGGCTATGCTATTCAAAGAATCCCTTGATTCAACCTGTTTAAAATGAAAAACAGATTACTTTTATCAGTTAAAACAAAAATTAAATTATAAGATTGAGGGGTTATGCAATATTAATACATCTTGAAAACGATCTTATATTTGATCCATAAACTGTAATTTCTGAGAAAACTCTTTTAAGAAATATCACATTCTACAATGATCTCAACCTACTAAGAGAGAGAGCATGGATGTTAAAATATGTAGTTTACCACAGTCCACACTGGCCAACAACTCAGTGTCCGAATACAAGTACATATGTGAGAGCATTTTCACTTTACAGAAGCATTACGAGGACTGAGATAGAGCTTGAACTGTTCTTACAGAGGTCCCCAGGCAGATGGCTCAGCAGTCTGTAATTCCAGCTTCGTGGAGCTGGGGGCTACCTTGCATCGTGTGCATATACATACCTTCACCACAGCCATGTGAGAAACAGAAAGAAGCTCAGGGCTGCAGCTGCATGGAAGGGAAGAGCTGCAACTTCCAACAGGAAGTGACAGCGGAAAATGCAAGTACCTGGGAAGCGAGGGTCGGGGAAACAATCTGAGACACAGGTCATGAAACTCACAAGAACATGTGAGAGAGGAGAGAGGGATCTTAAGGAAAGGGCAAAGAAAGGGTGAATAGAACACATGTGACATGAAGACCTAAGAGGAACTGTTTAGAGGAAAAACAGGAATCAGCCCTAAGAGATACGGAGTGCTTGGGGAAGAGGAGCCAATTAGAGTAAAGTATAGAATGCCACATAACGTATGGGAATTCCTATACTGACTATAATAGCTGACTATTTTGCAGGTCACTTGAAATTTAACCAAAAAAGCAAAGGACAGAAAATGTATGAGTAGGAAGGATGGATGACACACAGCAGCAGAAAGAGAATATCGATGGATTTAGTAACTGAAAAATACTTTAGTAGAAAGGTATACAGAATTACTAAAAATGATAATGTATGTGTATAAATATGTATGAAGAGTTTGTGATCACATGCTTGCATGTGTATACACACATGTGTACATGAGTGTGCAGAGGACAGAGATCAATGAGCAGTGCCATATTCGATTGCTCTTTGTTATATTTTGTGACAGTCTTTTGCTGATGCTCAAGCTTAGTGACTACGCTATGCTGGCTGGACACCAAGCTCCAGGGATCTGCCTGCCTCCGACTCCCCTCCGCTGGGACTACAGACACACACAGGCCTGGGTGTTTACACAGGTCCTAGTGATCTGAACTAAAATCCCATATTCTCCATGCCAGTACTTTACCAGCCGAGTTATCTTCAGACAATATGCATGTAGAACACTTTTATGGTCCACTCTAGTTTCCAAAGTAATTTTATGATTAAAACTACAGTGTGTGTGTGTGTGTGTGTGTGTGTGTGTGTGTGTGTGACTTGATTTTAGCTTTTAAGTTACCTAAAAATATGATTAACTTTATACCATATAATATACTATTAGATTTACATTTAAGCTACATAGCATATATTTTTTCAAATTGCTTGGCCAAGTTCCTGGAACTTGGGTTAAAACAGCCCTGCCTTGCTTCAGCCTCCAGAGAACTGGGACTACAACTCCATACAACAATGCCAACCATGAGGCCTAAGTATGCGATATAGAAAAGTCATGCTATACGAAGATTTGATAGACTTCATTACATGCTTTATAGATTAAAGGAAAATAGAGTATAAAATAACAATATCTTACTTAGCTTTCAAATTTCTTTCCTTTTATAATTTGACATGTTGAATAAAAAAAATGAATCTAAAAAAGACCTGTTAGATGTTTAATATGTAAGTTTTTAAAGAGTTAATCATAAAGAAAAAATTTCAAGTTTTTAATGGCCTTCCCTCACTCTACAATAAATGGTTCTCATTTTAATTTTGCTCTTTATTTATTACATGGCAAGAATGGCAAATTCCGAAATTTGAAACCAATAAAATTATATAGTTCATGATCATGACATCAAAAACTATATCATATACATCTTTATGGCATAAAATATATCTCATGTCTCAAATCTTATTCTTTTTTAAACATTCAAGAATATACTTAATTGTATTACTTAACCTTTTATTATTTGAATTCTAACCATGTAGGCACAAACATGCATAATTTAGGGTTGTTATGGCTTCAAAATCCAATTCTTTTTAATAGCAGTTAACTTAATTCTATCTAAAGATGTAGTTTCTAGCCCTTTGAAAATGTTTAATATGGCAAATATATGGCAAAGTATATGTGTGGGTGTATATACAGTATAATACTGAGTAATAAATACAGTTATAATGTTAGAAAAATACAAAGTAACAAAATTAATCTGAATTCATATATTTGTTTTACAAAATGTTTAGCACCATCTAAATCAGGTTTTCATCCAACCAAGTAAGTAAAAGGCCACACTCCAGAACTTATGTGTCATCTCAGCTGTCTGCCATAACCAAAAATGAGAAACACCAACACTGTCTGAGGCTTGATTCAAGAACAGCAGAAACCCTGCTTCACAGTGAGGAAACGCAGTACTCACCCTAGCTTGTAAGGGCCCCACCTGTCCTTAGCACTAACATTAGCACTGATGGGAACTCAGTTAAGAGCACATTCTTAAAAAGGTAAATATTTTCCTAAAAGCCTAATCTAATAAAATTATTACAGTGTAGGAACTCTGACTCTAAGTTATCATCAATATTAAATTTAACTTGCCAGAATACTGTCTTTGTAGAACACAGAAAGAAAAACAAATCATAAAATGCAGTTAGGATCAAGGATTATTATTAACGAAAGTAACACACAACAAAGTCAGATTTTCAAAGCGAGGCAATTAACAACACTTGACTCCTGCAGCCCAAGAGGAAACGCCTTCGGTGAGACTGTCACAGAGATGGCTTGCTTCTGCCGCAGTAACTTACAGTATATTCAATAGTTCCTTTAGGCTTCTGAAAAGACATCCTTCTCCCATCTTTCTTGTCTAGGGTCTTCTTTTGGCCAGTGTCTAAGAAAAAGGAAGCAAAAGACTTTACATTTTCCTTTCGGAGTAATGACAACAACTTCAGGAGGGAGCTCACAGCCAGACAGAAAACTCACTAATTTAGAGGGGCATTATTATTATTGTTATTACTATTAACTAATGTCTAAAAAGGTTCCATTAACATATACGGGAACAATTCTGTATAGGCAATAAAGACAGAATTGTAGTGTATGGTTCTATACAAAAATACATCATTTTGGATCGAATGGTAATTATTTTTCAGTTGTTGACTGAGGTATTTCACGTGGCTCTTTTGGTATCAGCAACAGGGGCTGGACAGAGGCATCAGTGATTAAGAGCACTGGCTGCTCTGTTCTTCTAGAATGTCTGAATTCAATTCCCAGCAACCACATTTGGCTCACAACCACCTGTGATGGGATCGGTTGGATGCCCACTTCTGGTGCGCAGACTCAGATGTAAAGCATTCTTTGACATAAAATATGTAAACAAACCTTATTGTCAGCCACTGTCAGCTACTGGCTTCAGTCTGAAATGTGTGTGTGTGTGAATTTTCTCAGCTATTCTCCCTGTAACAATGATCACATATACTATTGTGATAAAATACCACCTATCTAAACATCTTAAATGATTAACATGAACTCTCCTGAAGTTCCAGTTCAAAGTTTCAGAAGGAAGTAGATAGTAAACATACAAAGTACTGTATTTACCCCAAATTAAAACTACAATTCTCCAAGAAAGATTAGTTCTGAAACTAAAATAATCTAGAAGAATGCAGGTCTCCTAGTTCTCCCACTGGCAGAACTTAACTGACACTTTGACTACATCAGAACTTATTTACCATCAGAACTTATTTAGCCATCAGAGCAGTTATTCTAGTTTAAGCCAATTTAGAAACAGTTAAAGCTGCCCTAATATTGCCTGATAATCAAGACCAGCTGCTATGAATTACAAACTTCATCTACTATAGTTTAAAAGTTGCCATCTGTGTTAATTGCTGCCACTAAACTTATAACCTTCACAATGTGTGTGCTTCATTCTACAAATTCCCTTCTGTACCTACCAATGGCCTGGGGTATGTCAATTTGAATGGACAGATTCTGACACAATTTAAACTAGTACCACCATAATACTTATAACTGCAGTATACTTTCCATAAGGAAAAGTTAGGCCAATGAGAGCTCAGCAAGGTACAGGCCCACCCCCACTCCTGGTGACTCCATCTCTGGAACACCCACATACACAATAAGCAAACAAACAAACAAAGGTTAGACAAGGAGTTGTAGTGTGTATACCACAAAGATATCTGGGCAGATGTGTGGCAGACACAAAACCAGATGTGTCTTTACCTCTGTATTCCAAATATCTCAATAGCTCAATGTGGAAAAGCTGTTAAAAGTCAAGAGTAAACAATGGGTAAAAGACAAAGAGAACTAGGTTCACAGACAACTAGTGAAGTACAGATTTAAATCACAATGAGGTAACTTTTCCTAAGTACCAGATTGAGTGGAAATGTAAATGCTTAACTACATACTGACAGTAGGAAAACTGGCACTACCCTGTATTTCTGGTAGAGTGCAAAATGCTAAATTTCTTTAAAAAAAATGTTAATTTTGTCCATCAGAATATTCTCTTAATTCTCCTGTATATATCTGAAACATATAATTAATTTTCTAGATGAAACAATAGACTATCTTATAATAATTGTAAATTTTAAATCAAAATTTACTTCTGCTGCTTCGTAAGTCGCCAACAGAGGGAGCCAAAAATATAATGCAAAATAAGCCCTCAGGTCATTGCATTGTTTCAGCTTTCCCTGCAGTGAAATATAAAATAAATCTGATCATTCTCGTGATGTCAGATACATCCATGACTTCCTTCATCCAAAGGAAAAAGGACAGAAATGTGTCTTCACAGTGATTAAGCTGACACTTGTATAGCTTTCTTTTTTCCTGTATCACCAATCAGAGATGACTCTCACACAGGTTGCTCTTCCACCAACACAAATCCTGGAGAAAAGATGGAAGTCCTAAAAGATTACTCCGTACAGTGTATGCATGCCCACGAACCAATTCCTATTTTTGTTCCAGGTTAAATCACTGTGCATGAAATATCAAAGAATTACTCAATAATTCATGCATGTAAAGCAAATCGACTGCAGGGAAAAGTGAAGAGCCTGAATTGCAGGCATATGAAACTGTCATTCAATGCCACAAGACATAAACCACAGCAGGCTTATCAAAATGAGAACAAAAAGACAGTACAGGAGAAGGTCTACTGATATGAAACAAGTGATATAAAATGGTGCTTGATTAAACCAACTGTGAATGTTATAAACATGCAAATTGTAAAAGAAACAATGAACAAATACCAGGTTATGAAAAGGAGTGGCGGACGAAACAGTTCACATCATATTTGATACCTTCCACTGAAAATGTGTAAGATTCTAACAATATCAACTAGCCAATGCTTTCAAAATCAGACACACCTTAGGGATAATCTCTTCAGACACAAGTATGATCTTCCATTAAGATCTGCTTTCTTTTTTAACTAGCCATCATTCTACATTTATTTCCACTACAAGAGATTCCAGCAACAATGCTATTCAATGGCAGTGCCTGAATGTTCAGGTTAAATTGATTTACAAGTGCAGTCTTCAGAATGTGTGGCTTCTTTATAGATAGATCAGTTCCACCAAAAAAAGTCCTGTACGTGCTCTTCTTCTAAAATCCAGTTTAGAACTCTGCTAAGTCAGTTTAACAGCTTAACAGGACACTCCACCCCACCCACCCCCTTCACCCATGTCCCACACCTAAACACCTCCCATTGTTCATCAGGTTCTCTGTCATCCACAATGGCTCAGTAAGTCTGATCCCCAGGGTCTGATGAATCATAGCCTTTTGTCAGTTTCCCATCATCCTGTGTTCAGTTACCCAGGTATGACTGGAAACGGTTAGGTTCTTTCCTACAGCAAAATCCACTTTCTAAGGTCCCTAAGACTATGTGATGATCCCAAATAAAGTTTCTGACCACTCTTGAACAAATATCCTTGAATTTTTCCTTTATCATTAGCTATTATCATATTTTTGAATCCAGTATATGTGACTGTGTGGGTATATGTCAGTGATCACAGCAAAATATAAACTGAAAATACTAAATAAAAAACTCTAGCTATTAATCCAAAAGCCAAATTTCTCAACATAATTTTTTGAAAAATCAAAATCGCCACATTTAAAATACTTATTAGCCATATTTGCACAATAGCTTTCATACTGGACATCACAAATACCACAAAACATTTCCACTGCTACAAAGTCTGGAGGTTTCAGTATATAATCCAAAACCTGTAACTTAAAATCTAAACACCCCAACCTGCCTTCCACTCGGAGACCCTGTGCTTACCTGGATTGCTTCATCCATATATAAAGCTGTTGCCCCACCACTACTGGCTGCATCAGAATGTTTGCAAACAGACCTTTGGAAGGGCTGGGGGTGGGGGTGGCTCAGCTAGAAAACCTGCTTCGTGGCAAGTGTGAGAACCTGAGGGTTTATCCCCAGAAGCCATGTAAAGGCTGGGCAGGCATGGCAGCCCTCTTGTAATCCCGCGCTCTGGGAAGAGTGGAGATGGGAGATCCTCAAGTCAATGTGGCTAGTCAGAGGAGCAAGATCCTGTGAGCTCAGAGAGACTCTGCCCCAGGGGAGGCAGAGGAAGATATCTAACATCAACTTTGGGCCTCCACACACAGGAGTTCGCAAGGAATCATGTATACACATAGGCCCCCACATGGTACAGAAAGATATATTCGACTAAACAAAAAAATATAGCTTTTAAATTGGAGTCTTAAAGGATAATAAGGGTTCTTTTTCAGTGGTTATTTTAGTTATTTTTGCTATCTTACAGAGTTTTTCCTCTTTACTCATAAAATCAGGAATAACTGTTTATCCTGGGTGGCCAATCAGGTTGATCTTTGTCTTATGGGTACTGATTTATACTTTCATATTGATATAAAATTGATATATAATATTATATATTTAAATTATACTGATTCACATTTTGCTCTTTTGATTGCTAGTAAACAAAAACTAGCAATCCCTGACCTCTCTATGTGCTCATATCCCCTTTCTTAGAGGAGCACCCGAGTTAAAAGTGTGGGGAGCCGCTTTGTTAAGTCTGCTGGTCAGTACACAAAAAGGCCATGAATGGAGGGCTCGATCCTCTTAGCTTCACGATCCCTCTCCTGTCTCAGTTACCTGCTAACAATTACAGCCTGAAAACATTCAATGAAGCAATGCAAACATACATAATGGGCTATCACAGAATTTATTTCACTGACCTTGCAGTTCAAATTCAAGGCAACAAAATGTAAATTGTTGTTTGTTCCTCAAGTTAAGCACTCTGACAGTTACGTGAACCATTTTACCTCAGCTCTATACTTCCAAAGGACAAATATAAAATTCAATAAACACTTTAGGAAACTGAGAGACAAGCTAAGTTACCCAAGTTTTTGAAACCAACAAACCAAAGCTAGTTAAACTCAATTTGTAAAGCAGACACATTAAGGATGGCATCATTCAAAAGCTCTGGGTTATCACCCACCCAGCCCCATTTACTTCATCATTTTTCATCAGCTCTATGCTTACACATAACACTAATGTGTAACAAATGCCTTAATGTCCAGTTCAACAGTTGGCACCTGGACAGTATTAAAGACACCAATGGCCCACTACTGCGGTCAGAACTTACAGACACGACAATCACCATTTAGCAAAACTGCTTCCATTACTATTCCCACTTCTGCTATGCCCTGTGACCTTCCCACCCAGGAGGACATAAAGGACCAAGATGGACAAGGGAGTCCTGCTTCAGTGTTCTCTCCCAGGCCAGTTAACAGAGGCATAATGAATTGGGATGTGGTAGATATTTGTGAGAACTAAGCCACACCCCTCTGCCACTCCAAACCCAACTTGATATAGGAACCAGATTCAGTAAGCAGATAGAGAGGCGGAGCTTTAAAGTAAACATCCAGCTGAATTCTTTGTTTTGATTTTTTGTTTGATTATTTGATTAATCAATTGCTACACTCCCAGATGTTGAGATTTTAAAATAAGGACAGTTAATGATAGTGTTTTCCGTTCTAAAAGGTAAATGAGAAGTACATTTACATGGTGCTATTTAAAGAATCCTGTCATCAACTGGGAAAACAGAATTGATATAAGAGAGTTTTGACAAAAGTTGATATTTACATTAATTCAAAACCTTAAACTTGTCAAAGCCATTGATCTGTATTTAATTAGTAGAATCTGATTTAGTAAATATTTTTAAAGGCTGTACCATGAAAGCTAACACCAGCAAGCATGTTCAAGGTGGGTACATGTCTACAATCAGATCATAGGTAGGGTTATACTGTTTCTTTGTAATTCTCATCGGGGACAATGGTGCTGACTAGCACCCTTACTATGCCTCCACTGGGTCTCAATTACCACTTTCTTACAGAGATTTAACTCAAAGTCAGCAAACACTAAAAACTGACAAATGAGGGCCCACCCTGAGAGGAGTCAGGCAGCTAGAACTCTGATAGCCCAGTAACCGGGCTGTTTGTAGACAGTGTAAAATCAGAATGTGTGACCTATGTTTTCTTGCAGCATATCATCAGTACTAATACATGACACAGTAAGAAGCAAGCTCTGGACAACAAACAGGGCTCCAGCCCGCAGACAACCTATAAGAACGTAGGTATCTCTAACAGGAGACATTAACAGGAGTCAAAGGACTCAGATATTTTTAAAGGACAGGTATATAGAAATGTAAGCTGTAAAAAAAACAAACAAACAAACACAAACAAACCAAAAATCTATCTATGCAAGAAAAACTTTATCCCAGCCCAAGCCCAACTGCAAGGTCGGGAGAAGAAAATTCTCATTTTAAACAAGGACTGCTTAGAAATCTTCAAAGTGCAGTTATATACAAATGCCCCTTAAAATCTGGAAAATGTTAGGGAGCTACACTGTGCACGCTATAGTCAGGGGCTCTGCCTCAGCTGTATCCTCAGCAATCGCTCACTGGAAGGGAGGAATAATCAAACTTCTTGAAGTCTTCAGAACTCTGCCTCATAACTTTAGACAGGCGATGTTTTTAACCACTGCATGCTATTCCCAAGCTGACTCGATTATCTTTGTCACCAGATTTGCTCCCAATGGTTAAAAACTCCAGAGCTGAGAACCTCTGAGATCATTTAATCCAACCACATTCACACACAAGGAAATTCAGGCCCAGAGGGATTTGGTAACTTTTCTAAGTTCTTTCACAAGTTAAAGCTGGGAGAGCCCACCCACTTACTGTGGTCACACCACCAAAAGACTTCTCAGGGCCTCTTTAAACTGTGAGATATGGGGCAGCACAAACGTTAGAATGGACTGGGAACTCATAAGCAGTTTCTACAGAAGAGACGTTTGTACAGCTCCTGAAGGTGCAGATCTGAAGACAAATGTCAGATCTAGTGGTGTGCTCACTGTATGTTCAAAAATGAAAGCTCTGTCGTGTCTCTAGCTGCAAATATAGCAGAAGATGGCCTAGTCAGCCATCGTTGGGAAGAGAGGCCCCTTGGTCTTACAAACTTTATATGCCCCATACAGGGCCAGGGCCAAGAAGTGGAAGTGGGTGGGCAGGGGAGCAGGGTGGGGGGGGAGGGTATAGGGGACATTCGGTATAGCATTTGAAATGTAAATGAAGAAAATATCTAATAAGTTAAAAAATGAAAGCTCTGTATGTCTGTGCATATCTATTACACATGAATTATATCCCTTTCTAGGTGGGTGGTCCACAAATTATGCCCTCACCCACTCAGAGATTGACCAATAGCAACTGTCTTCAAGTAGGAAATTGAATTTCATTTAATTTTTTTTTTTACTCAAAAATTCTCAAGTATAGTTCTTTATTCCTAGACTCAACTTTAAAATTACTCTTAATCCGGCCAATAACTTTTCAAAATTACCCCACCACCACCACCACCACCACACACACCCTTTTTGTTCTAATTTCAAGAACAAAAATCAGGAGTTCTAATGAAAGAAGACAAAATGAGCAAAGTAAAGAAAGATATATTTAAAGGAACATGCTGAAACTAGATTTTAAAGGTTCAGTTTCTTCAAAGCATAAGTTACATACCCACCCCCAAGTGATGAATACTCATTACTTCAATACACCATAATAAATAGTGGTGCGGGATTATGGATAAATTTCTCTCTACTTTTAAAATTGAACTGCTCACTTTAACTAGCCACCTTTAAAGCACCCACAAACATATGAAGACAAGCTGCAAAAACTATAAACACAAATGGCTGATTCCACAGAAAGCCAACAAAGCTGGAAAAGCTACCATAGACTAGAATGCGTATGCAGCACTTCACACTTCTCCGTAGGTATCCGTATCGTGCCAGTATAGCTTTTTGTTTGTTTGTTTGTTTGGAGACAGGGTTTCTCTGTGTAGCCCTGGCTGTCCTGGAACTCACTCTGTAGACCAGGCTGGCCTCGAACTCAGAAATCCGCCTGCCTCTGCCTCCCGAGTGCTGGGATTAAAGGCGTGTGTCACCACTGCCCGGCGAAACTTTTGAAAAAGAGTAGCCCGAGTTGCCGTGGTGGATGGAAAGGCACAGCGGTTCAATACAAATACGTGAGAAAAGTTTCCACGTTGGGCCACAAGAAAACACTTCGGTACCCAGAGGGAGGAAGCGCTTCCGATTACCAAGTACCATTTGTTTTTGTTTTAAAAGTTAGGACACCAGCCCTAGCAGCTGGCTCGCACCAAGAAAAACGACTGACCAAAGCAAAGGCTGCGCACACGCGGCGTTCTGGAAGTCCAACTCCATGGACGTCACAACTGGTTGGAGGAGGCAGAGGAGAGGGGAGGATCACACGCTGAATCGGGACGGGTCGGTGGCGCCTGCCCGGGGCCGGAAGGGCCACCACGCAGCTGCACGGCTCCGGGCCCCCCGCACACCTGCGCGCCCGCACACCTGCCCGTGGCGCCGCCTCCCCGGTCCCGGTCCCGGTCCCCGTCCGCGCGCCGGGAGGCGAGGTCCCGCGGGGTCGAGGGGACTCACCGGGTCCCTCAGGACTGGCCGGCGAGGGCGGTCGGAGCTCCGCGGGCCCGCAGCCCGGGTCGCCCGGAGCCGGCTCTCTCAGGTAGTCCTCGAAGCGCACCTGCCGCGCTTCCCCGCCGCCGCCGCCGCCGCCGAGCCCCCACAGGCGGCTGGCCGTGCCCCGCAGCAGCCGACCGCTCTTGCCGGTGAACGTGGTCAGGTAGTCCATGCCGCCGCCCGTCGCCTCGGTTCTCTGGGCCGCGGCCGCCGCGCGACAGCGCCCGCCCAGCCTGCCGAGCCGGGGGCGGCGGCTCCGCGCCTCCAGGCGACCGGCGCGGGCCAGGCCTCCTCCTTCGGCCCGGGACGGACCATCGGCTGCCCTGTCGGGGGAGCCCGGACGCACAAAGTTTCCGAAAAGTTCTGCCCGTCGCTGCCGCACCCCGTTCGGGCAGATCTTAACTTAGCAGAGCACGGCTCTTCTTCCTCGATGGACCCAAGGTTAGAAACGTCGGGACCTTTCAGTCTCCCGAGCCGTTTCGGGCCGCCCTCCCCCACCGTCCCTCCCCGGTGGAGCAGGCCGGCTCCCCCTCCCGCCCCGCCCCGCCCCGTCCGGGACCCAGCCCGACCTTCTGGACCGCTGCGGAAGGGAGGACCCCCTAGCCTTCTCCCCCGGGCGACGACGTGGGGCTAGCAGCCGGCTTAGACACACTGCTAGGCGTACCAGAAGTTCAAGAGCCCAGCAAAGTTTTTGCTAATGGTGTGGGAAACTCGTGTGTGTGTGTGTGTGTGTGTGTGTGTGTGTGTGTGTCTGTTTCGGTGGGGCGGGGGGATAAATCATCTAAAAACTTGCACCTTTAAAACAATCTTTTAAGAGTGAAGTGATGGGTACTTTTAAGTGTTGAGACTGCAGTCAGAGTTTAAATAATGCAGTGTCCATGTATAAGGTTCGCTGTGACTTGATGAGCTAATGCTAAATTGATTTTGCAGGAATCCAATCCAGTGAGGGCTCTGAAGAACAGATCCACCTCTTAGGTGGAAAACAAGAGATTTGAGAAAGATCAGTGAGTTTTGACACACACGCTTACTACTCGGTTTTGCTTCCTGGGGGAGCTGCTTATTCTTTTTATGTCTGTTTATACTTTTGATAGTTTTCCCGCAAATTAAATGAGCCCTCTTTTTTTTGAATCCCCGGTATCTTAAAGCATTTGAGGAAAAGTTGTAAATTGCTTAGGACATTAAAAGGCTAAGAACTCTGAATAATGGAGTCCAGAAAATGGGGAACTTATTTGCCCAGTTACCGAAGTACTAAAGATAATTCTGGGGCTGCTGCCCTCTGCTCAATGTTTTAAATCTTTTGTCCCATCTTTTCCCCCCATGCCTTCACCATTATCAGTTTAAATTCTCACTTGATTGAATAAACTTCAGGATCCTAACAGCAGCATCAACTTTATATCTGGTTAAAAATATAGGCTGTGTGGGCAGCCTCCCCAGAGCGCCTAATTTACAGTGCTTGGGACAAAGAGGCCAACGAAATTGCATTCTCAGCAAGCATCCCTCTGTTCAGAAGTGCTGCTTGGTTTCAAATCTGCTCCAGCCTTCCTTCTGTATCTCTTAAGGACATATTGGTTAGGTCCTGTAAGTACAGTGTTTGTGATGCCCCAACTCAGGTGTTCAAATCCTACTCCCACAGGAGGGTTTACTGAAGTCATTAAGTCATGGTTGAGGCCCTCTTGACCAGGACTAGCCCTCCAGGAGATACAGCCTCCATGAGCTCTGACCTACCTGCCACATAAGACAGTCTGGAACTTAGAAGGGGGCATTGCCAACAAAATCTGGCCTTGTTTGTTTTGGACTTCTAGACTGTTATCCATAAACCAGCCAGGAATGTAACGTCTTCCTTTTAACATCCTAAGAACAGTGGTTATCTGAGACCTACATTTCAGTAGAAGCCGTTACTCAGCTCAGTATCTCCGAGCTCCCCGAGAGCATCAGGGTGTGAGCCATGGTTGGTAGGCACAGGCCTGCAGTCCTGACTCTAATGGAACACGAGGAGACACTAACTGTTCAAAGCCAACCTGAGCATCCTACTAAGACGTCTCAAAATAAAGTTTAGAGAGAGGAAGAGGATAGAGAAGGAGGGGGGGGAGGCAGAAAGAGAGGGTGCTTCAAAAATATGTTTAAAGAAAAATCTTGATAAATTGAAATGATTCTTCTTTCTTTTTTTTTTTTTTTGGTTTTTTTCGAGACAGGGTTTCTCTTTGTATTCCTGGCTGTCCTGGAACTCACTTTGTAGNCCAGGCTGGCCTCGAACTCAGAAATACGCCTGCCTCTGCCTCCCAAGTGCTGGGATTAAAGGCGTGTGCCACCACCATCCGGCTCGAAATTACTTTTCTAGGGTCTGTTTTCTATTGTCTCACTTAATGTACTTGCTTCTGTGGTTAGCATAAGCATATAGTGTCTGAGTTCTTAATACCCACTTTTGCAAACAGTACGAATCTGCATTCTTCTGCTTCACGTACAATTTTACAAGAAGTTAGCCCCTCTCCCCCTTTTCTGCATCTGTATCACAGAAGGCCAGAGCTGCTGGAAAAACTGTATACCTTACTGACTGAATGCTTTACAAATTTGATTTAAATTCAGATGAACCCTGATACTTCTATACAGTCGACCTTTGTCCTGTGCACTCCACTTGTTATCTGAACTGTCATCATCCTGGTGAAGTACCAAGCTTATCATCCAAATGCTACTTTGTCTTCTACAGGACCCAGAGAATCGTACATAGGCCATCAAATACGAAGGCTCATTTTTCTTCAGTTTTCTCCTTACTTTTCTATATGAGTTCCTTTCTATATTTTGACTCAGAAAGAGGTCCTTACTCCTGTCCCTACCTTCCCCTAAACTCTACTTTTGATTTTGGTCTGGTTGGCAACTGTTTATGACATGCCAGCCTCTGAGTCTTCTCTGATGCTAGGTCAGCAACATAGATTTCTGTTGCCCTTAAAAAACTTTCCTTGTCTGCCATGTTTGTTTGTAGGCTACCTTTTATCTCATTTTTAATGTATCATTGCTGGCATCTAATTTACACATCATAAATCCACCTGTTCAAAGTGTATGAATTGTGGAAATACCATTAAAACTATCTTTAAATGTTTCTATCATATGAAAACAGGTCTCCAGGTTGACTTCCTGCTCTACTTGCTACAGTGAGCAGGCACTAACATACCGTGTGTGGCCTTGCTCTCACATATCTCAGAGGGAAACGTGTCATGTTGATCTTTGAGGCCTAGCTTCTTTCACTTCATGTATCACCCCTAGGCCTGTCTCGTGCTGCAAATGTATCTGTATATCACATAATGCTCCCATGGACAGAGGCCACATTTATTCATTTGTATGATGGGTTTGGGGGTTTTCCTGATTTTTATGCTTATTATTAATAATGCTGTAACTATCTCTGTATATAAGTTTCTTTGCTGACATACTTCACTTGAGTATATACAAAAGTTGGAGGTCTTTTATCTCCCAATTTCAAAAGATAATATAAAATTACAAATTGTACATTGGTATAAAGATAGACATGCATCAATTTAAATTAATTAAGCATTAAGAAGTAAACTTTGTATGACATATTGGTTTTCAACAAGGACGCCAAAGCCATCTAATGTGTGGGGCAGGAGGAAGAGGTTACTGTCGGCAACAAACAGTTCCAGAGTGACTGGCAGCCCCATGACTTTTCCCCCATACCAAGCACACATGTGAACTCGGCATGGCTCAAAGAAGCAACTATAAGTGCTAAAACCTTCTAACCCTTAAAGTAAAAGGAAAGATGCAAGAAATCTTAAGTTCTTGGACTTGGTGAAGGACTCTTAGCATTGATACCCAAAGCTCAGATAACCTAAGCAAAGCTCCTGCTTGGAGTCAATGAAATGCAGTCAGCAGACAAGAAATGCCAATTTCTTTGCTTAGAATAGTGGAGTTTAAAGGCTTTTTGGTAACAGCAAAACTGCTGATTTTTGTACATGACAGGTATATGAGCATACAGCATGGTAGTTTCTGCAAAGGGCATTCACAGAATCTATACACATTTGTTAAAAGTTATATACCCTTCAATTCAGTAAGCATAAACACAAAACTTCTTATGCTAGGTCCTATTTATGTCTGAAATGGTGGTTTTCTGTTTACAATAGCAAAATCTTGAAAACACTTTAAATGGTAATAAAGAAATAAGATGGGTCTGATTCAGAAATTAAAAACCAGCCAGGCGTGGTGGCGGGAGGCAGAGGCAGGTGGATTTCTGAGTTCGAGGCCAGCCTGGTCTACAAAGTGAGTTCCAGGACAGCCAGGGCTACACAGAGAAACCCTGTCTCG
>NC_034606.1:8522657-8581388 GCF_900095145.1 Mus pahari | reverse complement strand
ACTGCCTAAGGACACAGTGCACATGGCTCAGAATGCAGTACTGCCTAAGGACACAGTGCACATGGCTCAGAATGCAGTACTGCCTAAGGACACAGGCCCTCAGGCCTGCCTTGGGTTCAGTCTTCCTCAGTACTAGGAGTGCAATGAGAAGCAACTGACCTAACCTCTCTGTCCTTTGGACTCCTGACCTCTGAGAATAGAAATGTGGAGAAGATCTAACAAGAAAGCAGGAGCCAGGGCTGGGGATGGCTCGGTGGCAGAGTGTGTGCTATATAAAGCGTGGAGAACTCAGTTCAATCCTCACCATCCATTAAAGAGCTGACCACAGTGACATGCTTTTAATCCCAGTGCTTTCATTGGCAGAGGAATTCCTGGGGCTTGCTAGCCATCAAGTCTAGCTTTACTCAGGAGTCACAGGGCCCAGTGAAAGACCTTGTCTTTAAAAAAAAAAAAAAAAAGTGTATAGTTCCTAAAGAACAATTCCCATCCTATCACAAATGTGTGAACACACACACACACACACACACACACACACACATCCCTTCCATGAGTGTAGATGACTACCTGAATAAGGATATTAGTACCTTAGTAAAGGCGTTATTTTATAACTTTGTTATGACAATTATCATCTTGCTCAATGCACTAAGTAATTGTATGGGAAGCAAATACAAGGTCTGGAGAGATGGCTCAGCAGCTCAGAAAGCTTTCTCCTCTTCCAGGACCCAATTTTGACTCCTAGAACCCACATCGGTCATCTCATAACCACATGAAACTCCTTTTCCAGTGGACCTGGCACCCTTTTCTAGCCTCCAAGGCTACCTACTCACATGTGGCATACAACATACATATAAATACATAGACATAAACTAACAGAGAAGGCATCACTAATTACATCCGCATTTTATGTGCTCAATTTAAAAATAATTATGATGTATATGCAGAATTGTTAATGAGGAAAAAGTTACTTTTGAAGATGTAACACAGATTTGCATCAGTCAGAGAGTAAATTTTACCCTCTTGCCTTAAGTCTCAAACACACTGGCCATATCTTATTCTTAGAGAAGGAGAACTACACTATCTTTTCCTTAGTGATAGCTGTCTCATTGATATCATTTTTTCACTAACACTTTTAAAGAAAGAGGAAATGCACATAATAATACAAAAATTCAAGGAGTATTAAAAGCTATATAGTGGCAAGTTTTCACCTCTTTGTAAAATCAAGGTTCTGTGGCATCTTTGGTATCCCTCTAGGAATCCTGTGTGTTTATACATAAAACATCTACACATGAATGTGCACTGGTGTGATCGTGTATGTACATAGACGTGTAGCTTTTGATCTTTCAGCACAAATTGGAGTTTATTGTAGCCATCAATTTACTTAAATTTATTTATATTGAAAGCTTTTTTTATATATACAAAAACATGTTAGAGGAACTTCATTGGTGATAGAGTTTTGGAAATGAATTTATTGTAAATCTATTGAGCTATGTTGTGAGTTCCAAGAGTCCTCAACTATATGACATTTACTTACTGAAAATTATGATGTGAAAAAACTCATGGAAAGCATATTGCTCATTGGCTGGAGCAGTGATGTGTGTGTTTGTACTGAGATTACTGGTTGATTAAACAACAGCTCCCCAGATACCCCAGCATTTAAAATCACCCCCCCCCACACACACACACACACACAGACCATTACTTAGAAGAAACATTGTTCTCTTGATTTTTGGAAATAGCAATTGCTGTATCTACTGTTAAATAATATCAGCAACTTACCCTTAAATAGTGAAGTTTCAAATAACCTTTTTTACTTTCAGCTATCTGCAGATCAAGCTGTGTATCTCTAGTGCATTTTAGCAAGTGACTTACCACTGAGCTGGATTCCCTAACCCGTCAACTAAGACAATTTTGACTAAAAATAGAAACTTGGGGAGAAAAAAGATGAGGAAACCAAAAAAATCACTCTGAATTGATTATTACACCAAAAAGTGTTATAATCAATCATTTGAAAATAATGAGAACTGTATCTCTAAAATACATTGGTTCTTTTCAAATTTTAGTAATTTTGTGTTATTTATAGCTTAAAGAAACTGTTGCCTGATTTGTAGGTTTGCCTTGCCCTATGCGGTCCTGGTTAATATTGTCTTTGTGATCCTTCCTCGGCTCCCACCCTTATTGGTCAGTTACATATTTCCAGGCCCTCCCAGTTCAAGCTCACATCTTATTAAGCTGTAGAGCTGACATCACATGGCTTTTCTATTCCTCACACTCCTGGCATCCTTCCCGGCTCAGTGAGACTATTAGGAATAGACCCTTTGCTTTGCTCATTACTTTTCAAAAATACTTTCCAATGCCAACGAAATTATTGGATCTTAGAGGAGAAATGGGATTTCACCAGAAAGCATGACTATTTTGAGAAAAATCTAGGCATTTTTTTCCCCTCCAATTGAAGCACCCGAGCACAGTGCCTATCATGGTGAGTCCTTAAACAGGGTGGTAAAAGGCAGCTCATGTTCTCAGCAGAAGGCAGCCACATTAACAAGCACAGAAAGGAACTGGATCCTCAAGAAGTCAGACTCTGTCAGACCAAGTGCCTGGCAACTATTGTGGCACAGAAATGTCAGCACTCAAATTTCTGATGGGAGAGGCAGGAATGGTGATAGAACCGGTGAGATAGACACTAGGCAGGGATGTTTCAAAAGCGCTAAGAACAGGGAATATGTCTCTCTCACAACCGCTCTGTCAAGACCTGTCAGTTAAGCTACAGCCTAGCTTGGTACAGAGCCAAACCCTGGTTACCCTTGACTAACTGTTCTTTTCTTTTTAAACCCCCTCTTCTCGTCTCCCTTTTTTAATATCCAAAGCCTAGTGCTTCTATGTCCATAAAAAGGGCTACACATACACTCCTTGTCAAATAGGAGACTTCCAATATGCCAAAGTAGCAGAAGGGAGGAGGATAACTTATTTAGCTGTAACTATGGTTACAACATCACAGCTTTGATATGGTCTCTCGGTAGAGTGGAAATGGATCTGATGACACTGCCCTGCCTTAATAATTATTACCATCCTTACTATGCACCAAATAACTGTTGTTCTTAATTCTGAACATTAAAATGTACTAGTTCTCACCCTTGTCAGAAGACCATTTCTGTATGAGTGAATCAAAAAGGACGACCTAGCAATTCCATCATTAAAATTTATAATTAAAACCTAGGTCACAACAATTCACATCAACTTAACGTAGAATTATTTCTGAACTATTTTTACAACCTCCTGAAGGTTATCATTACAATTACATAATTACAGCCTTAAATACTCTATACCTGGAATGAGGCAGCCTCTGGGGCCTCTGGATCAGTTTCACTCAGCCCCCTGAGTGCCAAGCCCATGTCTACCTACAGTTGTGAGAACCCAACAAAGGAGTCTAGGAGCCAGGTGCTCAGAATCCCCAGGAAGGAATGTTCTATTGTGCAGGCAAACATTCTAATTCCCTGTCTAGCGCAGGTTTCTGCCGATTCTCTGTGGTTGGAGTAGAGTGTCTGCCAGTGCCATCCACAGCTATAGTGTGCTCCCAACCTCTGTCTTTTAGACCCTTTTTGTTGGCTCTCATTCTGTTATTTCTCCTCTAAGATATACAGTAGGTATTTCCATATTGCTCTAGCTTACTGTATTTATTTAATAAAATATTTGTACTTATGCCTTAAGCTGAGGAAAACATTTGCGAGATATTAAGCACCTTATTTTAATGTTAATTTTAGACACTTAGATATTTTTAGCTATATGATATTTAATTATACTTAGCGATTCTCTAGGTTAGGATTATTAAAAATTAATTGTCCTGCCTTGGGATGAGTATCTTTTTTTTTTTAATGAGGAAAAGAAAACAGAATGAAACCCATAAACAAGACGACAGTTATAATTTGGGGAGACCTTAACTCTGTTGCTCTTATGCCAAAGCCAAGTTTCTAGTTTCACTCCATAGGGCTGAAGCCTTTATCCCCCCTTCAGAGAAGGCAGTCATGGAGATGGGCTGAATCTGAGCCTGGTGGTGTTTCAGCCGTAGACACATCGGAAGGTAGCAATAAAACAAGACCCTGCCTTCAAGCCCAACCATCTCCCCCAGGGCAAGTGCATTGTAAGGTTAATTTTTCTTTTTATCAACATGCCACCCAGCCATGCTGCACGAGCAGCAAGCTGGCAGGACTGAACATGGAACGATCGGCCTCCTTTCCTAATCATAAGGGGCAGGCTCTGCTTCCCACCACTCCGATCCAAACGCTGTTGAGAGCCATGCTAATGTCATGTGACTGCACCAGGAATGACAACATACAGGAAAAGAAACCCAAAGCAGGACAATGACTCCTTAAAGATCTGTCGGTAACCTGTGAGCTCTGATTTCAGTGAATCAGACACTGACCGCTTGCTGCTATGCGTTCTTATTTTTACTTCCCAATCTCTCCAGAAATGAGCAGACCCAGCGATACGTCCACATTCGAAACTGCAGGCTGTGCTACTGTAGCAGGTGTTACAGGTAAAGCTGATGCTATGGCTACCCACAAGAGAAGCAAGCAAGGCATTTCCACCTATCCCATTCTTTACCCAAGCACTCAGGTGTCAACACCATGGTGACAATTATTGAATGAACTCAACAGGGACTGATTGGCTGTCACTTTATACTTGTTTCTAGTTTTTATGTTTTTCTAGTTTCCTAGCGATCATGAAGGAAAGGATAGGGATGAAAATCTTTAAATATACAGAGAAAGCCAAGTATTGTTAGGACACTGGGTTGAACTATCCCAGCTAATACACAGCATAATATGTGGACACATGCAAGCATGTTTTCTCAATAAATGCCATACAAAGTGAACTTCTAAGCTATTTGATCCCTCCTCTTCAGTCCAATACTGCACACACTGTAATCTTAAATCCTCTTTCTCTGCATTAAAAGCTCTGGCTCACAGTACTTCCTGTTGATAATGAGAATCGGCTGTAGAACTTTTTTAAAAAGCAAATTCCCCAGCTATACCCAGACACACCAATTCTCGGATTACAGAGTGAGAACTCATGAATCTGCATTTTTTAAAACTATTAGGCAAGTTTAAGATGCCGCTTAAACACAGTTCTTCCAAGTGATTTCATATATTTGTTTCATTGCAATCATACATTAAATTATAAAATTAATTCTGGAAGTCATGGAGAAGGAAGTACGTATATGGTTTATATACATGTTTGAAAAACAAGCATTTTCCTCTCCAGAGTAATGTTGCTCCTGCCTCAGCACCCAGTTCAGGGCATATTCTACATGGTGCACGAGCAAAGTGTTGGCCCTGAAAACTAAGTCTTACTATATCACAAGTTACTGAAGTTTAGAAGTTCATTTAATGCTGTAATTGAAACCTAGCTTACCCAGAAAGGTAGGTAGACAAGGGCCAGGGAAGTACAGAGTGTCTCCCATTGGGTTAAGACTTGAGCCAATAGAATCCAGAGCTTCACTTAGGAAGTGCTGGCACACCAAATTTCCATCCATATTTCACGCAGGCACTAATTGTTCCTCTCCCCGGTCCACCCAAACATTGGTGAAATGCCAGGATGGCCATGGTTATTCAGCTGTGTGCCAAGAAGAATCTTCTTAATGCTTAAATTGCAGATACAGCTTTTCTGAAGGATTGGTCGATTGAAATTCAACTTTTATGTAAATCAAGAGCATATAATGCCTATCTGGGAGTTAATCTCAGAGTAAAGAGCACATGATAGATAGTACAGACAGTGTTAGGCATGTTATCTTCGGGATTGAACAAATTTAGATGTACTGTCTTCTGACTTTTGCTATTGTTCTGTATTCCAAGAACTGAATTGGCTAATAATGCCTATGGATCCAGCCTGGCCTTCAACAGTTATTCTAAATTACATGTTATTGTAACACAACCATATCCAGTCATTTATTGCCTGTGGCTGCTGTGGGTTTCATAACAGGATGACAAGTTGTGAAAGAACTTGTGACCCCCGAAGGCCTATAGTCTTTACTTTGGTTTGCTTCAGGAAATTTTTGTTGATCTATTCTGGCCTGCTGAGATCACTTTAAAACTACTTCATCCGTAGTGCCATTTTAATGTCCCTTTAGATAAAATCAGCCACAAATCCACCTCCAGTGTTCAGGAAGATATTGAACCAAATGTTAGGAAAAATTTAAGGAACAAGATAAAACTACTTCTGAGGCTGACAATGACAACCTTGTATTGACTACTTTAAAGAAGTCTGAATCCACTAGATGATGACTTAATTTATGAGCTGAAGATTTGTCTTTGACCATGTAAAAGAAATTAAAGTTTTGAGTTCAAATGATCACTGCCTTCTGCCCCTCAAATTATTTCAAGCCTACAGTGTACTTACATCCTTCACTTTCAATTTAATGCCATTTTCAGAAAGTTGGTATTTTGTGCAGTATTCCCCATAAGCTAGTGTGTTTCTGGTCTCCAACTGGTGGAGCTATTTTGAAAGGTTCTAGAACCTTCAGAAGGTACAGCCTCACTGGAGGTCATTGGGGACTAGGGACAACCTTGACATGTTATGATCCTGCCCTTCTTCCTGTTCTCTCTCTCTGCTTCCTGAGTGTGCATGCCCTGTGACTAACCAGCCTTCTCCTCCAGCCACCTTCCATACCCGTTGCCATGTCTTTCCAGACAGACGGACTGTATCTCTCCAGGACTGTTACTTTCATCTGGGTATTTCATCATAGCAACAGGAAACGAAGCTAGGACACACAGATTGTTCACTCAGCTACAGTTGTCTGGCAGAGCTTCCATCATCCAGATGGAGACTAGCTAGCTGTCACTAATGATTTTATCTTCCTAAGGACATACCAACACAGTATTTCCCAGATTCCCTTTGGTCAGGAGTTCTCAAGAGACTGATACCTTATCCCAAGATGGATTGCAAAAATTATGTCCATTGTTGCCAGGCCCATCACAGAAGAGCTCTAGTTGATGGTCCTCTGCTCCTTTTCCTCAGCATCTTTATGGCAGATGAGTATGATGGTATAAGATGCCAGCTACAAAACATGGCTGAGCCTCATGCTACAAGTTACATGGATATAAACCAAGGGAAGTGGTACATACCTGTAGTTCCAGTACTTGGATGCTGTGGCAGGTAGATTGTGAGTTTGAGGTCAGCTTTGGCACAGCCAGACTATATTCCATATTGAGCCCTTGCTTCAAACAGGAGGAGGAAGAGAAAGAGGAGGAAGGAGCTGAAGTGGCCAAGGTATTACTAAGTGAGCCTAGGTGCCCAGATCTACCTTGAGGGAACCAGCCTTCACTTAGCTACTCTCAGAAACAGCAAGTATGGCATGTTGAGATCCGAATACAACACAAACTTCTAACATATTTCATCCCATAAACATATGTTTGTTACAAGGTAGAGTATATGTTTCCCAGATATATCATAATTCCTCCAAATGCATTACCAAAGGCCACATATGAAAATTCTCAGGAACTCCCTCCCCTGCACCAGGTAGTTTGCATTCATGTGCAGTAGCTCTGGGTATCCTGTGAACGTATCCTCACTAATCTTAGCCTATGCATTTCTATAGCCTAGCACCTTTGTGTTTTTTTTGGGGGGGGGGTGTTGTTTGTGTTTGTTTGTTTGTTTTGGTTTTTCCAGACAGGGTTTCTCTGTATAGCTCTGGCTGTCCTGGAACTCGCTCTGTAGACCAGGCTGGCCTCGAACTCAGAAATTCACCTGCCTCTGCCTCCCAAGTGCTGGGATTAAAGGTGTGTGCCACCACACCAGGCTGCACCTTTGTTCTTAATCTAGTTCCTTATTAGTGATTGTGAAGAAGAAAACACATGGGAATTAAACTTTGCTTTTCTAATTATAATGTAAACACTGTACAGCTTCCTCCAAAGAGATTCTTCCCTGTCCTGTCTGTCTGGTGTTAGAATGTGATGTCCCCGTTAGTGAGTTTCTTTTAGTTACTTAAAACCTCACACAAGGCTATGGCCTTGCTGACACTCAATGATGAGTTTTCTGCCACTGTTTATTGATTTATACCTGGTCATGCTTCATTCCTGCTTACGTTACTTTTATGTGCCAGCTGAGGACATACCTTGTCAGATTACATAGTTTCTTTCCAATTTCCTTTCTCATGAGGGCTCTCCATACCTTCTCTCGGGAGCTTGCTCATTGCTGGTCCTGTCCTTACTGTTTTAGACTTACAAATTAGACACAATGTTTCCTGTTTCTTCCCTGTCTTTCCATAGTACTCCAATGAGGACAGAGATTTTTCCCTCTTATTAAGAATATAGCCTGGCACTCAGATCTCTATTTGTTGACTGAATGGTAGAAATACTCGTTTTTGTTCCTTACATTTTACCCAAAATGCATTCTACAGCCCCAAACAAAAAGGAATTAGGCTATCTTCCTTCTCTTCATTACTAGAGCACCAATTATTCCATGATACTTTTTCGCCAAGGCACTCAGCTGTTGCTACATATTTTTGAACACCTAACAAGTTTTGAAAAACACCACATGCTGGCCACACCCGGATCCATGAAATGTGGGCTTGTCGGTCATTGGCTCCAGATATCCAGCAGGAAACTTCTCAGATGACTCCAGTGCCCAACCAATAGAGTCACTACAGGCTTCCTTCTATGTCTATTGTGAGTCTCTGTCCTGATAATGAAGCTATATTCCAGAGAAGAATAAACATGACAGTGTGTTGTGGATTTGGTTTAATGCTTGCAAATTTCATGAGAATCCCTTATGTAAGACATTGCAGGTCCCTGCCCCCAGTTGGTTCTAACTGGTAAATAAAGTTGCCAGTGGCCAATGGCTGGGCAGTGAAACAGAGACTGGATTTTAGATTTCCTGGGTAAGGGGACTGAGGGAAGGAGAGAGACAGAAGCCCCATGCTGGGGAAGCCGGAAAGATCAGGCCTGGGAAGTGCAGAACGAAGAGACAGCCAGCACATAAGAGTCACAGATCATGGCCCAGGCAGACTGCAGGCTGGGGCAACCAGGATGGAACTTAGATTTTAGTAAGTAATAGTTCAGGAATATTGGACAGGAGAGTGTGCTAGCTGCATGGAAGTTTCAGAGTTGCCCCGCCATTGAGCTGCTTAGGGCATATTAAATATAAGGCTGTGTGTGTGTGTGTGTGTGTGTGTGTGTGTGTGTGTGTGTGTGTGTCTTGCATTTGAAAGTCCAGAGCATTGGTGCAGGTAGTGAGGAACTGGCACTGCCACCAAAGGGCAATTAGACTACAGCAACAACAACATCTTGTGAAGACTCACTGGACAGGGTGATGAAGATGTATTGTTTTCTGTGAGAGGCACTGCACTAAGGGTTTTCACATACTGTTTTAAGTATAACTCACATTGTCTGCTAAGGCAGTCATACAGCTGCCCTGTGCAACCAGGAGGCTAGGGCCAGTGAATCCCAGGAAGGAGATAGCATTGGGTGGATTGGCAAGAACCTCCTGTGTGTTCTCTTTTAACTTACTGAGACACATAACACAAGGGTTTTCAGGTGTAACATTTCACTGTCTACTCAGCTACGACTCCTAGATGATCAGGAACCCAGTTAATATATTTCTGATAAACAGTATTTATATGGGTCATTCAAATTTACCCAGGTGCTTCTTTTTATTTGTTTTATTTTGTTTTGTTTTAGACAGGGTTTCTCTGTGTAGCCCTGGCTGTTCTGGAACTCACTCTGTAGACCAGGCTGGCCTGGAACTCAGAAATCCGCCTGCCTCTGCCTCCCAAGTGCTGGGATTAAAGGCGTGTGCCACCACGCCCTGCTTCATTTTTCTTATTAAGCTTGACAACCCTACCCACAGGGATGATGAGGGAAAGCCTGGAGATTCTGCTAAAGAAAGGGTATGCCCCTAGAATGCCCTAGGTTGAGGCTTACGATGCTGCCCACAAAGGCACAATTCTCAGGGTGCCCTTCAATGTCCAGATTCAAATGCCCGTGCAGCCTACACTGAAAATACAGTTTGAAGCAATGTTAGGAAAGATTAAACCCTCTTAACCACATCCTGTCTCTGGGAACTTTTGTAATGTGTTTTAAGAAAGGCTTATTTTATCCCGCATCTGGTCACATTATCTAACACCTCTAACACTTGCTGTGCTCTACAATAGAGACAGCCTTCCTCCACTGGTTCTGGTGTCTATTTCTCAGAGAGGGAGGGGGCAGGCTGCTGCTAGTTTAAAACATGTCTTTATGTGCTTTTTCTTTCACCCTTAAGGTTGTTTTGTTTTGTTTTGTTTTTTTGCCCAATAGCTTCTAAAGCTTTGTGGGTGGGTCCATTTAAGACACCACATCTCTCAAGTTCTCTTTACACCAATTGAACTTAGCTGCAATTAGCACAGAGGAATCTGGGACTGAAAAGGGGGTGTGATATGTGGCCATATGTTAAAGGGAGAGGATAGCTGTGTGAGAAGTAACTCATGGTAAAGGGACTAATGTTTCCTTAGCGACCACCACTGTACCTGAGCACTGTCGATATGACAGCATGTGTTTAATGTCTGTACACCTGCACTGCTGTCCATGCAGATGTTTCCTTAACTACCATGACTGTATGTGAGCACTGTTAATATGACAGCGTGTGTTTAATGTCTGTACAGCTGCACTGCCATCCATACAGATGTTTCCTTAAAACTCTAACTCATGAAATTTGAAATGAATTTTACCTCCATGATTTTATAGAAAGTAGATTGTAGCTTGTCATGAGTAAAGCTAAGTAAATTTAACTTTTACATGTGCATATATTTTCATTTGATTTAGAAACCTGTGAAAGTATGCTGAAGATTATTTCAAATATTATGTTTAAATATGGTATTATTTGGTTAACATTTTGAAACATATTTCTTTAAAAAGTTGTGCTTAAACATTTTCTCATGGCAGAATTTGGGCTTCAAAAGATTAAATTTATTAAATTTATTTTATCTGATGGAACATTAATTTATCCAGGCTTCTAAACATTGATTTGCAAATAGATGATTGTGCCATAGAAGGTTATGATTTGATTTTCTTCTCAAACCAAACTTTACTTGCTATTCAGTCTCCCCCCCTCTCAGAGTGTGTGTATGTATGTGTGTGTGTGAGAGTGTGTTATTTTTACACAGAGGAATACAGTCCTTTAAAGTTAATAGTTCCAGTGAGTACTATTAGTACTACTAATATCATACATTTAGAATGTAATACCATACGTTCTAAAAAATGAAAACTAAAAGGAGTTCAATACATGTTACATGAAGGAGAAGGAGGATTGTTAGTGGGGAATAAAGGCAGCCAGTGGTGAGTCGTGGTGAGGGTGGGGACAGGGGAAAAGAGTTCAGAAGAAATCCAGCCAAAATACAGTATGAATGAAATGTCACCATTAATAAGCTAAGTCTAAAACATTAACAGCAAATACAAAAGAGCTCCACCCAGAGGCCTGGATGCCCAGTGAATATTATCTGTTTTATCAGCAGCATAATAATCCTAATCATCATGTATGTTAGCGTCCTGCCACTGAAAATAAAATCCATGAGAAACAAAGGAAAGTTTCACCTTGGCTCAAATTTCAGAATTTGGTCTGTGGTTGCCTAGACTGTGGATGAGGGGGAGAAGGTTATCATGGTATAGAAATGTGTGGAGCAAAGGAAAGAGATAGAGGGAAGAGGAGGGGGGAGAGAGAAGAGGAAGCAAAGGAGGGCGAGAGAGGAAGGAAGAAAATAAGGCACAGCCTAGCCACCTACATCCTCCAAAAGTCCCACCTCCCAATAGCCAATTCAGCAATAAATTTATCAATAGAATAAGAGGCTAGCACTTTCATGAGTCCATCATTAGGATGGGATGGGATGGGATGGGATGGGATGGGATGGGATGGGATGGGATGGAATGGAATATATCCATCAGCTGTCACCCACATCTTTAATAGCCAACCTTTCAAAAGATACATCGATTCAAATATAACATGGAAACCAAAAATGGAGTTAAATGAAATACAAAGATTCATATTTTTGTTTGCCATACCCAATAGTAACACTGATGTGATTTCCATTCCCCCACAATTTGATGTTGTTTTCAGCATACATATAAAAGTATATGTACGGATTCTAAAGGTATTGATACTGTAATAGATAAAGAACAACAAGGTGTATGTTTAACCAAGTAACTTTCCTTTGGAGTACTAGAAGTAAACTCAAGAAACCTTGGAATCTCTGACTCAGGAGACGGCCTAAAGTCATTAGGTCCTTCCTTGGAAGTCACCGTGGTCTGCCGTGCCAGTGCCTCTCACTCACATTGTTCATTGTTTTGCTTTATGTCTTTCTTTGAGAATGGAAAGCATTGGTGTAAGTGACTGTACAGTAATATGGCCTCACTACCTTCCTACCTTACAGATCATATAGGAATATTGTGAAGTTTCTCTCCTTACTGCAATTAACCAACTGTTGGCCCTAGGAAACAGAAAATTTCTAAATATTTAGGGAGCCAGTTTTCCCCCATTTATTTGTTTATTCATTGTACATCCAGATCACAGCACATCTCTTCTCCCAGTACCTTCCTCCCACAGCCCCTTCCCTCACCCCTCCCCTTCTTCTCTGAGAAGGAGGGAGGGTCCCACTGCAGAATTAGGTATATCCTCTCCCACTGAGGACAGACAAGGCAGCCCAGTTAGGGGAACAGGATCCACAGGGAGACAACAGAGTCAGGGTAAGTTATAGCTCCAGTTGTTAGGAGACTGCATGAAGACCACGCTGCACAGCTACTGCATATGCGTGAGGGTGCTAAGGCCAGCTACGTATGCCCTTTGGTTGGTGGTTGCCCCCAAAGGGTCCAGGTTAATTGACTCTGTTGGTCTTCCTGTGGAGTTTAAAATGGGTATGGTTTTTTAATAGTTTGTGAAACGCATTTTGACCTCTTTTCCAGGAAGAAAAATATGATACACTTTACAGAGCACAAGTACAGAGAGGGCTTTATATGCTGTCTTGAAAGGCATATCTTTCTACATGACAAATATATACCAGCTTAAAGGTTTCTAATTGATCACATACTTCAAAGGCCTTAGTCTGTACACGCACAGAACCTCAAAGAATGAGCTCAGTGCAGGACTCCCTAGTAAATGCTTGTTTTCAATGAGTAGGAGGCGTAACAGCTCATCAGTGAGCCTCTAAAGTGAACTGACAGGCAAGCATGCCCTGAGGAGAGGGGCAAGCACAGAGGAATCATCTTAGTTTTGTTTAAGCTGTGACTGTGGCAGTAAATCTCAAACCCATACCCCACATCCACAGAGGATGACACCTACCACGGGATCATTTTTGAGAAAGAATGCTTGACAGGTTTGTAAGGATGGTGTCTAAAATTGCCCCAGTCCATGAATTGTTCTGTATTTAAAATACTTTGGAGAAAGATTCTGGAATTAAATGATGAGTCCCTCTTACTATATGAAAATTCTCTTTTGCATCTATATATAAAATCGCTTAGGCATAAAACTAACTCTTTTAGTCTTTGGACAAGTTTATGAAAAATTCTAACACACCCAAAAGTAGCAAGATGGAACAGCCAATGACAGAAACTCATCATTTAAAAAAAATTGTCATGTTTGCATAACTTTATGGCTATTGTCTTTGTTGAAATATCCTAAAGGAAACTCCAGACATTTGTGCTTAAGTATGCACATGTAAACTTTGAAGATCTGGGCATTCGTCTATAATTTTAAAGTGCCATTATTTTTAAATTTTTATTTATTTATTTATTTATTTATTTATTTATGGTTTTTTTGAGACAGGGTTTCTCTGTGTAGCCCTGGCTGTCCTGGAACTCACTCTGTAGACCAGGCTGGCCTCGAACTCAGAAATCTGCCTGCCTCTGCCTCTCGAGTGCTGGGATTAAAGGTGTGTGCCACCAACACCTGACTTAAAGTGCCATTATTGTACTTAGTCAACTTTGTACTTTTTCTTTGGCAGAATTTGATAACTAACTCTTGGCCAAAATTCTCTATTGATTGAAATGAATTTTTACAGTTGATTTCCTAACTAGCCCACGGGCCCATATTACAGCAGCTTAGGTCTTGAGATATTGAGATCAATCTAACCCAGTCTTCTGTTGTACATTAAACATTTGGTGCTCCTATGATTCAGTGGAGGCTGGGAAAGGCCAGGCAGGTTTACTAGTGACAATATTCCTGGTGGCACTAAGCATGCTGGCATGAAGTGCTACACACTTTAAAGGAATATCGCTCAAAGACCTCATTGGTCTTATTTCCTTCATGCCAACGCCATGCAGTGGGTCAATTATCCTGGGCTATGTCCCATGTACTGTTTTTGCATGTTTGCTTCCAAGTTATTATTTAATTTATCCTTCTGTCAAAACTTTTTTTAAATAATAAATGATGATAACTTAAAGCTCAGTGTGATTCAGATTCACTTGCTTAAGTATGAATATCTTAGAGAATTGTGTGGCTCAGTGAGCTATTCCTCAGGCATGAGAATGACCCCTCTGCTTTTCTGGTGACTGTGGTTAAAGAGGAGGCTCTAGTATCAATTGCTATGTTTTGATCTTTTTCTCTCATTTCTTACATATATTACCTTAAACTAGTTATGTACATTTTCATAATTTATAACTCCACTTGTGGCTGGGTGAACTGATCATTTCTACTCTAGATGGTTTCCGTGAAGACACACACACATTAAGTGCTCCATAAATGCATATATTTTATTTTTGATTCTGTCATCTTTTCCTCCGGGTATTTGTTATTCCAACATTTCTTTGAAGGCTACTGTTTTGACCCTTTGTTCATCTTAGGTTCCCCTGTAATTAGGAGCTCTTCCCAGCTTCTGTACAGCACATAACACAAAGAGAGCAGAGTATAATAAATCATAAGCTTTGGGGGTGTTTCACTTTTTTTGTATTAGCTCCTCTCTTAGATTACTTCAGACTATTTAAATCTTATGTCAACTCATCTAGGTTTCCAGTGGTTTATCATGAAATTTAAATAATAAAAATATAGTATGAATTGTTTTCAAAAACCATCAGGATACTAAAAAATATAAACTAAGGACGTTTGCTATTTAATCATATAAATACTATAAATCCTTTATGAATTATATGGCTTTCTAGGTGTCAGTAGAAATGTAGTTTTGATGGGAAGAAAAAAAAACAAGTTACAGAGTAAACTTGAAAGAGGCTACTGAATGTTGAACTTACAAGTCTCAGAATATCTTTATGGAATAGGCCAGTGCAGTTCAGAGACACACCCAAAACAATCTTGTTATTTAAAGAAATCTAAAACATGACAGAAGGAGGCTGACGGTGATACCAGATAGCACAGAGCATTCTGTAGTCTATGACTGACTTTATAAACATAGCAGATGATTGACGTGGACAAGAAATCTGCAATTACAAGGTGAAGTCATGTCTTGTAAATACTTCATAGTAAATTCCATCAGCACAGATTAACTTAAGCGTCAGCCTCTCTGTATCCCAGATGATCAGTGAGGAAACAAAGGAGGCAGTGAGCCCAACTTTGTTTTACTCCTTTTCCCCTTTTTTACATTTTTTATTGGATATTTTCTTTATTTACATTAGAAACCCTTTTGCAGTCCCCCACCCAAACCCTCTATCTCAACTTCCCTCCCCCTGCTTCTATGCGGGTACTTCTCCACCCACCCACTCACCCACTCCTGCCTTCCTGCCCTCGAATTCTCCTACACTGAGGCATCCATCTAGCCTTCACAGGGCCAAGGGCCTCTCCTCCCATTGATGCCTGACAAGGCCATCCACTGCTACATGTGCAGCTGGAGCCATGGGCCCCTCCGTGTGTATTCCTTGGTTGGTGGTTTAGTCCCTGCTAGCTCTGGGGGGGTTCTGGTTGGTTGATATTGTTGATCTTCCTATGGGGTTGCAAACCCCTTCAGCTCCTTCAGTCCTTTCTCTAACCCATCCATTGGAGACCCCATGTTTCTCCTTTTATTTTTTTTAATTTGATTTTTTTTCAGATATTTTTAAGATGTGTGAATATATTTA
Source organism: Mus pahari (assembly GCF_900095145.1). NCBI lineage: Eukaryota > Metazoa > Chordata > Mammalia > Rodentia > Muridae > Mus > Mus pahari. The sequence goes on along the minus strand of NC_034606.1, from coordinate 8,565,375 downwards.
CTTCAGAGATTTACCGTCTTTGCATAATGATATGGAGGATAACATCAGGTTAGAATTAACAAAGAATACTGAGGCTAAAGAAAAAGTGTTGACAGAAGATTTTAGAAGTCAATTGCTTCTTAAGAGTTACTTGGGAGCCTTCCATGTGACAACGGAATAGGAAGGTGTTGCTAGCATCGTCATAGTGTGTGGTGCTTACCACAGTGTGCTCTGTCATTATACTATTTGCATATGCCAGCAGTAAGGATAACTTGAGACTGCAGGCGGACCACATCCTCACATAGACAAAGGGAAGCAACAGGAGCAGTGTATAAATGAAAAGGAGCAGTGTATAAAGTGTTCCCCTTTCTTCTTTACCTGCCTATCTATTTAACCATCTGCTTGTTCCATCCATTTAATGCACTGAAATCCAAATCTAGACTAATACAGAATAAGCATGAGCCGACAAAGGATACATATCTAAATTTAGATAACAGAGTACTTTCTTTGACAACTTGGTTTATTTTCAGACATTTGGACGTATTTAACCTGAAACTATTGATAAAAGCTAAAATAGAAGGGACTAGATGGGATATGATTACTCGGAAACAAAATAATTGTATAAACATTTTTTGATTTCATGCCAAATTAGTCTTCCAAAATTCAGCCTTTTAAAAAAAGTCAGAAAGTTTTTTAATAATTAATTACTCAAATAATAAATGAGATTGCAAAGATGAAGCTACATGACATGGAAAGTAGAGTCTGTTCTATGCTAACCACAGAAATCATTATTTTCTCTCTCCAAACTTTTTTACTAAAATAGGAAGCATGTGTCTAAGTGGATCAGTGTTGTATCTTTTCATGTTCTAAATTTTCTAGGAAGTCTATTTTCTAGCCTATGATTTGGTTTAAGGAACATATCAATACTATTTTCTCAATGAATATCAATACTATTTATCTTCTTTTCTAGTATATAAATTATATATTTCTAGGGGATTTTGGTTTTACTTTCATTTCCAAACTAAGCACTCAGCATATTTTGAGGATAGCATCCCAATGAGGCTGTAGTAGTGTGGCCCTCTCTAAAATAAACATCAGCCCTACAGCTTCCTCTGGAGGCTAGCCTATAGTTTCACTGATGGGACTTTGATATTTTTCAGTTGGCAATTCAATATCCATATCAACACTATATTCCCTGTGCATGTTTATGTTGAAAACCACTAAATGTTTGTGCAGACTTATTAGATACAACATCTCTTAGAAGACTGATTACGATCTTTAATGACCCAACTCAGCTCATTACAGAAACAGTAGCAATTCAATAAATACTGAATGACTAAGATAACAAGTACTAACAATGTAATGAAAATATATTAAATGTGAACTACATGGCCCTAAACTGACCTCACAACTATAAAGTATTTTAACTTTCATAATTCAATTTATACCTACTTAAAAGTTCAAACTACAAATAATATTCTGATACTTTTTCTGTTAAAAATGCCAACCAATAAGAAAAAAATGCAAGTCATGAGAGAGATTATTTCTGAAGACTTTGGTTTGTTTTACATTTTGAAATTCCATCCGCATGCATTCAGTAAAGCTGACTGTTATTCCTCACATAAAGCAATCAGTCGTTGCTATAAGGAAATGTGAATAAATGCTGCAATAAAGTTGTTGGAGAAATTTGCAGGCAAATGGATGGAACTTGAGAATATCATCCTGAGTGAGGTGACCCAGTCACAAAGGAACAAACATGGCATGTACTCACTGATAAGTAGATATTAGCCCAAAAATTCGGAATACCCAAGATTCAATTCACAGACCATATGAAGCCTAAGAAGAAGGAAGAGCAAAATGTGGATGCTTCAGTGCTTCTTAGAAGGGGGAACGAAATAGTCACAGGAGGAAATATGGAGACAAAGTGTGGAGCAGAGACTGAGGAAAGGCCATCTAGAGACTGCCTCACCTGGGGATCCATCCCATCTTGCTGGCAAGTGCCAGGAAGTGCTTGCTGATGGAAGCCTGATATGGCTGTTTCCTGAGAGGCTTTGCCAGAGCCTGACAAATAGAGAGGCAGGAGCTTGCAGCCAACCATTGGACTGAGCTCAGGGGTCCCCAATGGAGGAGTTGGAGAAGGGACTGAAGGAGCTGAGGGGGTTTGCAGCCCCATGGAAGGAGCAACAGTGTCAACCAGCCAGACCCCCGGAGCTCCCAAGGACTGGACCACCAACCAAAGAATACACATGGAGTGAACCATGGCGCTGACCACATATGTGGCAGAGGATGGCCTTGTTGGACATCAGTTGGAGGAGTGGCCCTTGGGTCTGAGAGTGTTCGATGCCCTAGTGTAAGGGAATGCCAGGGCGGGAGGATGGGAGTGGGTGGGTGGGGGAGCACCCTCATAGAGGCAGGGGGAGAGGGGACAGGATAGTGTGTTTCTGAAGGGGAGACTTAGAAAGGGGAAAACATTTGAAATGTAAATAAAGAAAATATCCACTAAAAATCTTTATATATATATATATATACACACATATATATACATATACATATATATATACATATATATATGTATATATATACACATATATATGTCAGAGAAAAGGGAACTGTTAATGAACTGTTGGTGAGAGTGCAGTGCAGATTTAGTTCTGCCACCATGGCAAACTGTGGAGGTTCCTCAAAAATTAAAAATAGAATTGTCCTGTGATCCAGTGACTCCACTAAGTGGTATATACTCCAAAGAAGCAAATCCAGCTTGCTTCACATCCATGTTTACCACAGCACTGCTGGAAATAGTAAGCCATGACTCTAGGCTAGATGGGCATTGCCTGGCTGAATGAATAAAAAACTGTGGCATATATACACAATGGACTTTCATATAGCCATAAAGAAGAACTCAATTATATCACTTTCAAGAAAATGGATGGAACTGGAGATCATTGTGCTAAACGAAAGCCAAGTCCCACAGACTATGTATGATGTGTTTGCTGTCATGTGGGGTTTAGGGGAAAGAAAGATATGAAGGTGAAAGAAGGACTATATGTGACCTGAGAAGGGGGAGGGGCAGAAGTGAGACTGATAGGTGGTGTGAATAGGATCAAAGTGTGTTATATGAATGGGTGGAAATATCATGAAGAAACTTTATACTTTTTACAGTTAGTATGCATCATTAAAAAGTGACATTTTAGAAAACCTGAGGTTGTAATAGTATCTGTAGCAATGCAGTTGCATGTTTATATTTCTATGAATAAATATGCACTCTTTATGCAGATAAGGAAATAACTAAAATGGCAAAAAACATCAGTGGTTTCCAAAGCACAAAGACTTTGATTAGCACTTAAAATGATAATCTTCATGCACTTCCAGTCCTCAGTCATTTTATGCCCCCATATCTCTCCATGGGTACCCTGTACTTCCTGATCCTTCATCACTGAACCAGTATTAGACATATCTAATTAATCTTCAGTGGTCTAGGTGTCTCCGGGGCAAGTAACAACTGCATACTTCCCTTCCACCCCAAGCAGCCCCGTGAGCTTCCTCATTTCTAGCTCTGCACCCAACCATTCCAGGTGACAACACACCATAAAGCAATCCTTGATGCTCAAGGGTAAGAGCTGCCTGGAATACAGTTTGAGTCCTGAATTACAACCATGTCAAAAATAAGGAATGCATGTGTTGATAATTCTATACACTTAAATATTTATTGTGGGTATTTAACAAGTGAGAGAACTAGCAAATGAAAAGTTGTCGTTAATAATAAATATACCTCCTTATATTTCCTCTTTTCTCATCTACCATCAAGTTGCTTCCTCTTCTGCATTAACTAATGATCTCCATATTCCACCCAAGTGCATGTCAGTCTTATAGTGCCTATAAAGGATAAAAACACATCTCCCCAGTTTTCCATAATTAAAACAACAGCACAATGCCCTCCAACAACAAACAAACAGTGGAGTCAACTCAAGACTTGGTTGCAAGACTGTGAGACCCATAGGTAGGTGTAGCCTCCCCTCCCCCCAGCCTTGAGCAGGCTGATTCAGACCTTGCTGTCACTGAGAATGAGAACACCTAGGGTGGAGCCTTTATTGTTCTGTCACCTGCCTCTGCTCTTCTCCAAGACGCTGCTACCTGCCCAGAGGCTGAACCTGCTTTCCTGAGAAATTCCCAAGACAACCAGCAACTTGCTACTGACACCTTACTGCCAAACTAGTGCTGTCAGCCTAATTGCTTACAGGCTGGCAACAGGCATCAAGAGTGGATCAGCAGGAGATGGGCTTTCCCCTTTATAAGCACAGACTCTTAGTAAACATTGGGCCTTGATCAGAAATCTGTCTTGGTGTTGTTTCTTCTCTCCTCCCTTACAGCTCCAGCCTCCCACTCAGGAACCCAGTTAGTGTGGCCGCAGGCGGCTACAGGTAGAGTAGTTTCTTTTTCTGTGCCTGGTTTCTTAGATGAGAATGGAAAAGATGGGGGTATTAGGTTTCAAAAAGTGGGGAGGTTTCTTTAGTTCCATGATTCTATCAGTTAGCATGTTTTAACAATTATTAATCTCTGAAATGATACTGGGGCCACAGAGAGTGACACTTACTCAAAACTGTAGATGAAGTAATGACATCTAAGAAATTAGTGTTCCAACTATTATGAAATTTACCTTCTCATGGAAAGAGGAGACAAGGTAATGGAATGAGTTTTTTAGGGCTCATCCATAAATTCTTAGACAGATGCAAGAAGTTCTCTGTTTTAAGAATAAGACTGCTATTTTAGAAGCACCACACAGTACTTCAGTCACATTGACTATTTTGTTTCATGCTGTCATGATCTCCATCCAGAGTTATATCAGACCTTGCAATTAATCAGACCCAAGAATGAATGGACGATTTTGTTTTCTTTCCACCTCCGAAAGAGTTTATTAAAAATGCTTACATTCTTCCTCAGTGGAATTATGAATATTTACATGCTTTAATCATTGATAAAGTATTTTTGAAATACTTTAATATAGGTATATAGATATAGGTGGCGTTGTGCCCACCAGTTCATTCCTCTTCTGTTTGAAGATGCTCAAATTTAGGAGTGCATTCCTAGACTCCTGTAAATTATGTGCCTGTTGGTATTACTACAAAGTGTTATGTAAAGGAACAACAGATGAGCAAAACAGATAAAAAGTTATTATCAGCAAAGAGTATAAGGTGTGACTTTTTATTTTTTAAAAAAAGGTTTTCTTTTACTTCATTGTCACAAAGTGGTGCTTCTCTTTGTACCTTTTCTGTCTTGGGGTAAAATAATCCTTTCATTTTCTGGAGAGAAATGAGGAATGATGTCACATGATACCAAAGGGCAGCTTTGGTATATCTTCCCTACGCACTTTTTAAGTCTGATTGTGCTCTTTCACAATAATCTAGCAGACCGTTGCTTGACCTATTACTGAAGCGCCACATCACCCAGAAGCAAGAATTCATCACTAGTAGTTAAACCTGCCTTACCCTCCTCCAACCCTGCATCCCTTGTCAGGTGCTCCACCTGGTGCCTAGCTCAGAGGATGCTAAGTGGAGGTAAGTGTCTGAGCCCACAGCACTGCCCCACTGGTCAGCACCAATGAAGATGTCAGCTTATGCTCACACTGTAGCATGGTGCGGGTGGCAGCAGACAGCAGATGGCATCCACCGAGAGCCAGCGAAGTGCTGGGCCAGCTAACCTTGGGGGACAAGGGAAGGAAGAAAACATTTTTCTAGACTCTATAAGTTTTATAGTAATGTGGTTTTGAAAATGAATATTTAATCAAGTGGAATTGTACACAAGGCAGCATGCCAGATAGCAGTGAGATCTACAAAAACCATCAACTTCAGAGTTGAAGAGATAAAATTACAACACTGTTTCTATCTATAGGCGTGACCTTGGCTGAGTTGCCTAACCTTTCTAAATCTGTTTTTTTAAAACAATTTTGTTTTTAAAATAGAGCTTATTAAAAATGTCTATTTTTTCATGGGGTGTGAGAATACTAATGAAAGAATATACAGAAGCGACCAGGCCAGACCAGTCCTTGGCACCTAGAAAAAGGTAAATTTGCAAAAGATGATGATGATGATGATGATGATGATGATGATGATGATGATGATGACTGATTGATTTTCTAACTTATCCTTTACAGCAACCCAATGGACAGACTTATTGACAGTAGCACAATGTGATGAGAATGGAAAGAAGAGATACTTAGGAAGACAGATCTTCAAATATGCAGGGCTTTGGCAGCCATGATGATGAGTGTGGCATATATGAACCAGGTAATAGGAGAGCTTGAAAGATTTTTTTGAAAAAGAAAAACCACTGAGCTATATGTATGGATCAGAGAGCAGGGGAAGAGTAAGGAGTTCACTCAGAAGTACTATAGGAAGCCATTCGTGTAAGAGCAGGCATGGGCAATCTTTAAGTGGAATACTATACATTTCCAAGGGTATCAGGAGAATCCTCTATGATGTAACCTTTCACTTTTTCCAATAACCGTCCTGTCATGGAAAACACATTCATGCTTCTGGCAATTTGAGTTGAGAATGGCCTCCATAGGCTCCTATGTTTTGGGTAATTGATCCCTGGCTGGTAAATTTATAGGAAGGATTAGGAGGTATTGGAGGAGGTGTGTGTGATGGGAGGTGAGCTTTGAGGTTTCAAAAGCCCATACCATTCCCAGTTAATTTTCTCTGCCTCGTGCTTGTGAGAAAGGTTTAAGCCCTGCATCTGTTGCCTGCCTGAGGATCAAGTTTCCTAAACTGGGCCACCTTGTCTGGCCTCAGTGGGAAAGGATTCACCTAGTCCTGCAGTGACTGGATGTGCCAGGGGTGGGGTGATACCTCAGTGGGAGGCTTCCCTTTCTCAGATGAGAAAGGGAGGGGGAGCTGAGGGGAGGAGCTGTGTGAGGCGGATGTGGAAGAGAGGGGCTGATACTGGGATGTGAATTGTATTAATAAATACATTAATGGAAAAAAATGTAAGCCCCTTAGGGCTCCAGGGTCACGCTTGCTTGCCTGTCACGGGCTCTCTGCCACGAGTGTCATGAACTCTAACCATCTTGACTGGAGCCCTAGGCTGGACTTTTCCTTTTGTAAGTTTCCCTGTTTATGGTGTCTTATCACAGCAACAGAAAAATAACTAAGACAGGACTCACATCCCAGATGCTTAATTCTGCTAACCATAAACCCCACAATCAATAGTGTTTTTGAAACGGTTTTTATTATTACTGACTGTCATAGAGTCTCTTAGAAATCAAGAAATAAGTAAGCTAGACTCCCTGATGGAAGTGAAAGATCTAAATATCAATAGGATGTTTCTTGGCTGCAAGGAAGCAACAGAAGGACATACTCCGAGAGTCTGCTAGCATGATCATTATTGCCATATTTCCACATTGGTGGTAGCGGCATCACCAACCTACCACCCTGATTCAAGAATGGTAAATCAAACGTCACTGCAGGGAATCCCAAGCGCAGCAGATCCTCATTAACCACAGCAATGCAGGCTTTTCTTACAGCAGCAGCCTTGAGCTTTTACAGTCCCTTAAAGCCATATTGTTGCAGAGTACCAACATAAGATGGGGAGTCTGAAAGGCAAAAACACTGAAGTATCATGAATCGTGTTAGGGATTGGTGCTTGCCCATGGAATGGGTCTCAAGTTTGGCCAGTTATTGGTTGGCCATTCCCTCTGTCTCTCATCCATCCCCCATGGCTGCGTTTCTTGCAGACAGGGTACAGTTTGGGTTGAAAATTTTGTGGGTGGGTTGGTGTTCTGATTGCTCCATTGGGGTTCCTGCCTGGCTACAGGAAGTGGCCTCTTCAGGTTCCATATTCCCAAAGTTGTGAGTCACAGCTAAGGTCAACCCCATTAATTTTTGGGTACCTCCCTTTTCTTAGGCCTCTGTCTCATACTGGAGATACTTCCCACTTCCTCACCCCTGTCAGTTGTACAGTTGCAGACTGTACATGTAGTCGTGCATGTTGTCCTCTGAGAGGCTCCACCCAGGTGCTGACTCGGACAGATACAGACACCCACAGCCAAACAGTGGAGGGAGCTTGGGAACTCTTAAGGAAGAATAGGAGGAAGGACTGCAGACCCATAAGGGGATACGAACTCCACAGGAAGACCAACAGCATCAACTAACCTGGACCCTTGGGGCTCTCAGAGTCTCAACCACTAACCAAAGAACATAGGCTGGACCAAGGTCTCCTCGCACATATGGAGCAGATGTGCAGCTTGGTCTTCACAACTGGAATGGGTTGGGGGTGTATTACCAAAGCTGTTGCCTGTATGTGGGATATATTCTAGCTGGGCTGCCTTTTCTAGCCTCTGGGAAATAGGAAGCAGCTAGTCTCACAGAGACTTAAAGTGCCAGGGTGGGGGATACCTGGGATCCCCCCAGCTACCCAGAAGAGAAGGGGAAAGGGGGATGGGAGAAGGATAGTGGGAGGCAGTGACTGGGAGGGAAGCAGCGAGTGGGATGTAAAGTCAATAAGTGAAAAAATAAAATTAAGTAAATAAAAAAAAAAAAAACAAAACAAAACCCTACACTGGAAAATCTTAGAGATGCTGAAGAATGTAGACTGGGTGGAAGTGTGCCTTCCCTCTGTCAACCAGAGGATCTGCATAGATACCACTGGAGAAAGTAAGCTATCTTTTGAAATGTCCACATTTCTATCTGGAACGCGCCTCATTCCTCACATGCTTCTGGTCCCATTTTGCTGAAAAGGACCTAATCTTTTTCTCTTAAGTTGCTTATATGATATGTACATGTTCTTTGGTATTTGTGCTGTTGCTGATGAGTGACTATTTGGAAAAGTGTCAACACTTATAAGAGAAAAAGGATTTAAATATTTATTCTTTAATATTTGTGTTTTGTAATATTCTTTAATACTTTTAGTTTTAAATAACAGAAAAATTGAGCTCCCTCTTTAAAGAAGTTATTGAGCACAGTGAAACTATAACATATTTTAAATACTCATTGCCATATAGGCTTAAATGTAATAAACTTAATAAAACTTGAAAGCTGTAAATATACTGAGCGATTTTTGAAATCATGAAGCATTAAATTTATCTAATACCTTAGCAAGATTGTGTCACAACGCTAGTGAATAAAAACACCCTACAAGATCTATCCCCATGCTAACATTATGGTGGATATTTGAAAAAAAAAAAATAATTGCAAAGACCTATGATGCTAGGCCAGTGTTTTTTTGTTTTTGTTTTTGTTTTTGTTTTTGTTTTTGTTTGTTAACATTTTATGTATCAGTAGAAATTAGAATAAAATCCTTACTGGGCAGTGGTGGCCCACGCCTTTAATCCCAGCACTTAGGAGGCAGAGGCAGGTGGATCTCTGAGTTCGAGGCCAGCCTGGTCTTCATAGTGAGTTCCAGGACAGCCAGGGCTACACAGAGAAACCCTGTCTTGAAAAGTCAAAAATAAATAAATAAATAAATAAAATAAAATTTAGAATAAATCCTTACATATTTATCTTCAGTTTAGTAAATGTGTACTCAAAACAAAATAAGAAAATGAACTACATTTGCAGTAGAGACAGCAAAGATTTCATCAGACAGGTAACATAAGGCAGCGAGCAAGCAAAGGAATACGAGCACCACAGGTTAAGTACACCAAGAGAAATACATAGAAAGGGCCGAGTTAAAAAGAAAAGCCGCCAAATTCCAATCAAGGCTATGCCATACAGAGGTTGCTAAACCAATTAAGCTTTTGAAAGTGAATTTTGAAAATATCTTTTCCCCCCTGGGGGCTAGAGATGGCTCAGTGGGTAAGAATTTTGACTTCACAAGTATGAGAAGCTGCGTGTGCATCATATGTTCACATAACTGTGTGTGGCTGGCCATGTGTGCCTGTTACCCAAGTCCTGTATGTGTTGACACACTAGATAGGGCTTACTGGTCACCAGGCTAGCTTCCAGTTGACGGAGAGTCTGTCTCAACAGAGTCAGGCGGAGAGGGATAGGCCTGGATTCCTGATCTCCTCCTCTGGCCCCTAGACATGTATAGGAGCCTTCCCCAATCCTCAGCTTTACACAAAGGGTTTTTAGTTAATAGGTGGAGACATAGTTAATATACTTCTTTAGAATGGCTTGTTTCTAGCAATTAAACTGTAAAGGAAGAACACGTGGCACTATTATATAGCTTTGACTGGGACTGTTTGGTTTTCATCCAACTCTTTTTTTTTTTTTTTCTGAAATGGCTAGTCCTTCAATATTAAAGTCAAAAGTCCATTTCAAATCTGAGTGAGAAGAGGCTTTCAACTTTTCAACAATTCTGAATGTTCACAGAGAGCCAGAGCTTACTCACATGTCTGTAAGAAGGCATCAACTCTGAAACCTTTGAAATGAGCCTTCATTTATGTATGGCTAACAAAACTGAAATATTTGTTACCTCATGCACATCTTAAGAATTTCATGAAACTAAGTAAAATGAGAAGAGATATATAGAATCTAGCTGTTGCTATCAATTAGACAGCTCACAGCAAATTCAATTTATCTTCCATTATAAATAATCATCAGTTAGAGCACATCTAATGGACAATTGGGTATAGGGCATGGTCAGATCAGAGTGCTTTCCCAGCCATCCACTCTGATGTGATTCTGTACTACTCCACTCTGGCTTCTTATACTGGTCTTTCTTCCTGTGGTAGTGTAGATGAAAATGGTCCCCATACGTTCATAGGAAGTGACATTGTTTGAAAGGATTAGGACCTGTGGCCCTGTTGAAATAGGTTCAGTTTTATTGGAGGAAGTATGTCATTGGGGTGGGATTTGAGGTTTCAGAAAGTCAAAACAAGCTCACTCTCTCTTCCTGATGCCTGTCCATCTGCATGTAGAACTCTTAGCTACCTCTCCAGCATCATGTCTGCCTGCTTGCAACCATGCTTCCTTCCGTGGTGATAATGAACTAAACCTCTGAACTATAAGCCAGCTCCAATTAAATGGTTTCCTTTATAAGAGTTGTCATGGTCATGGTGTTTCTACACACAATACAAACACTAACTATGAACATTCCATTTATTGAAAAAAGCAAATTCACTTATGCTCCAAGGGCTTTCTCAAGACCAACTTTGTTCTTCCATGATATCCTTTCATGTTGCCTTCTTTGTATCATGAGTTACAACTCTAATGATACCTTCTAGGAGATGCCCCAAATTGTAATTATCCAAACTAATTACACCACTGCCTACCTACTGCCTTGGGTAATCACATTACTCTATTATTTTCTTCTCAGCATTTCTTATCTAAACATTCTATTATCTTTTTACTTGCTTGTTGATATAAAGACCACCACTAAGTTCTCTTGGCTGGAACCTGTAATGTAGCATTGTGTCACTAAGCTGGATTTGACCATTAGGCTTTGTATGACAGTGGGGGAAGTCCAGAGTGACCTATAGAGATGGAGCAAATGATTGGCTGAAACGTGATTTTCCAAAGAAGCGAGGAATTGCCAGGAAGTGCACACAGGATATAAATCATACCAGTCAGGCTTAGGATAAATGACTTTGCATACCATTGAGTGCTGGAAGCTACAATTTGCCTAATACCTTAACAAACATAACAATGTAGAACGGAATTTATTGCTCTGGTATGTTAGTACCCTGTAGACTGAATCCTGTGAAGTTCATTTGGGAAACCTGATCTTCATAATGGCCTATATGATGCCTTTGAGTAAGATGATATTCTACCACAAGTTAATTTTAATAGTGCTTCTAGTAACTGATTTTCCTGGAATGTCAACTCAAAACATTTGAATCAAAATTTGAAACTCTCTCCTAATTGGTCCTATCCAGTAAGGCAGAGTTGTGAGGGAGAAAACATGTGTTTGTCTTTGTTCCCTTCTTTCAGGAATGGCTTCTTCAGTGTGTCCTTTTAGCTCCTAGGGCTGCCTCTCTACCTAGATTCCAAATGATGTTACCAGTATGCAGTCTCATTGCTTCCTTAGAACAGGACACAGAGGAATTACATACATGTTTTCATATATTTCCTTATTATAGTCTACTTTATTTTTTTTACCACGGTGTACATTGTTTTATTTTTACTAGGTCAAAAAAAGTCATATCTTCTTTAAAAATAAAGTGTGGTGGTGACAAATCTTCCTTGTGTGTGACTGTTCTGTGTTAGTCAATTGACACTGGAGTTTTCCATTTAACTGCAATGAATCCATATGGAAAAGACTCCTGGAGTGTGAGGAAATGTAGCTTAGTGGTTGAGCCTCTGACTTGCACATGCTTTTATTACCATCAGTGGAAAAAACATCTGACTGTTTTCCTTCTTGGTCGCTAGAGAATCACCACCTTCATGAATGATCTAGTAACTATCTGAACTGGGATGTTTATGGTCAACCATTTACTTCAAAGGAGACAAAAAGTCACTGACATCCTTAACCTTTGGAGCAATAGTACCCAAGACAGAAAAGCTGTGGGGCAGTGGACTGTGAATGGTAGCCTGGTTCTTGGTTGAGCTAAAGGCCGTGAAGCACTGAGAACCTTAAGGGAAGGTAGAATCCTTGTCTGTTCCCAGGCACCAGGCCCATGTTATATAGCCATAGAGCCCTATAGATTTGTGGCCATCTGCCATGTAAGGGCAATAACCCAAGCCCTTCCATGTGTAGATGAGGCATCACTGACATCTCAAACCAAGACACTAGGAAAAGAAACATGACTACAGGTCAGGTAGGCTCAAAACAGAGATTTCCATGCTAATGAGGTACTAGAGGCCTGGAGGGCATAGTCAATAAACTTTCCTTCCCAGACACTTCTCTCTGCAAAAGGCCCACCCTGAGAAGTGGGGTATGGTTTTACACATCCACTTTCTACCATGGCAGTAAGTGGTTTGGAACCACAGACTGTCGCTTTTCATGGAGATCTGCCTTGAGGAGCTATGGTGGTCTTTGCCTATAGTGCCACCATCTAGTGTAGAGGGTCTCTCTGCAATCCCAGCCATGATCACCATCAAGTCAAGCCAAGGACTCTCCCTATGTCTGCCGGGGACATGGGGGAGCACTCTGTTCATGGCTCTTCCCACCTTAATATGAGGGGAGGTGCCTAGTCTTACCGCAACTTGATATGCCATGTATGATTTGCATGGGAGTCATGCCCCTTTCTGAAGAGAAATGGAGAGGAAGTGAATGGAGGGGGGCTGGAAAGAGAGGAGAAGGAAACTGGTCGAGATATAAACTAGCCTAGAATAAAATCCAAACAAATATTGTGGTTTATAGTCACTATAGCAAAAGCATTAATTCCCAGCAGTAATATCTTAATGGATGATTGACGTGCCCTGTTTTCAAGGCACAATAATATTATTTGTTTTAGTCATATTTTATGTTTTGAAACCATGAAATACAGTAAAATAAAAAGTAAATATTGGGCTGGAGAGATGGCTCAGCAGTTAAGAGCACCAACTGCTCTTCCAGAGGTCCTGAGTTCAATTCCCAGCAAGCACATGGTGGCTCAGAACCATCTGTTAATGGGGTCTGATGCCATCTTCTGATGTGTCTGAAGAAAGCAACAGTGGTGGACTCATATACACAAATTAAATAAATGAATTTTTAAAAGGGTGGGGGGCGGGAGTGATGGCATGTGTCTTTAATCCCAGCACTTGGGAGGCAGAGGCAGGTGGATTTCTGAGTTTGAGGCCAGCCTGGACAGCCAGAACTACACAGAGAAACCCTGTCTCAAGGAAAAAAAAAGCAAATATTATAGAATATACACACAAACATATCCTAACCAGGTTACTTTGGTTGTAGGGTTTTTAAGGAACACAGAATTTGTTTTCCTGTTTACACACCTATGTTCTTTTCTGAGATTCAGTTTTCAGTAGACACTGTAAGATGAAACTCTTAGATGCTAGCAAGGATGTGGAGAAAGAGGAACACTCTTCCATTGCTGGTGGGATTGCAAGCTTGTACAACCACTCTGGAAATCAATCTGGTGGCTCCTCAGAAAATTGGACATAGTACTACTGGAAGATCCAGCAATACCTTTCCTTGGCATATACCTAGAAGATGTTCCAACTTGTAATAAGGACACATGCTCCACTATGTTCATAGCAGCCTTATTTATTATAGCCAGAAGCTGGAAAGAACCCAGTTGTCCCTCAACAGAAGAATGGATATAGAAAATGTGGTACATTTACACAATGGAGTACTGCTCAGCTATTAAAAACAATGAATTCATGAAATTCTTAGGCAAATGGACGGATCTGGAGGACATCATCCTGAGTGAGGTAACCCAGTCACAAAAGATCACACATGATATGCACTCACTGATAAGTGGATATTAGCCCAGAAACGTAGAATACCCAAGATACAATTTGCAAAACACATGAAACTCAAGAAGAAGGAAAACCAAAGTGTGGCTACTTCATTCCTTCTTAGAATGGGGAACAAAATACCCATGGAAGGAGTTACAGAGATAAACTTTGGAGCAGAGCCTGAAGGAACCACCATCCAGAGACTGCCCCACTTGGGGATCCACCCTATAAACAACCACCAAACCCAGTCACTAGGCAGAGGCCAACAAGAGCCTGCTGACAGGAGCACAAGGTCCCCAATGAAGGAGCCAGAGAAATACCCAAGGAGCTGAAGGGGACTGAAGCCCCATAGAAGGAACATCAATATGAGCTAACCAGTACCCCCAGAGCTCTTTGGAACTATACCACCAATCAAAAATAACCACATGGTTGAACTTGTGGCTCTAGCTATATATGTAGCAGAGGATGGCCTAGTCGGTCATCAATGGGAGGAGAGGCCCTTGGTCCTGTGAAGGTTCTATGTCCCAGTACAGGGGAATGCCAGGACCAGGAATGGGAGTGGGTGGGTTGGGGAGCAGGGTGAGGGTGGAGGGGATAGGGGACTTTCGGAGGGGAAATTAGGAAAGGGGATACCATTTGAAATGTAAATAAAGAAAATATCTAATAAAAGATTTTTAAAGATAAGAACATGAAATGTAGACCACCCCTTCCTGCATCATCGCTGCCATGAATGCTTAGATGGCATCATAGAGGAAAGGCCTCACAGAATACCCATCAACAGTTGTAGATTTTCATCAGTGGGGTTTATCTTATACCTATAATTGTTCTGGTGCTGTGGGTGCTTTGTTAAAATGTGTGTTCCTCTTATTTCAGTTAACATCTTTATGGAACATAGGGGACCAGTCAAATGACGTTGGGTTTCCTTGACCAAGCAAGACAAAGAACACATGAAGAGGATTCCTTTTCTCTTCTTCCCTCAGTTCTCCCCTGAACATAAGGAAGAAACAAAACTGTCACAAAGACATCCTAAAAGGAGCCAGGAAAAAGTCTATGTTACCATACCACCACTGCCGTGCACGACTTGTTTTATAAAGTCTCTGTTACTATTCTACCACTGCCGTGCACAACCTGTTTTATGCATTTCGATAATGTAAAAGTTCATTGCTAAAACTATTCATGTTTTTTCTTAAATAGAAGGAACGAAGATGAGAGAGGAATTGGAGATCTAAGTCTTTTATTTTTAACCCCTAGGAGATGCTGTGGGGTTGGTTTGCTAACTCAATAAGGATAGGAGCTCTCAGAGTCTCGCATATGCTTACCCCTGAGTTTCAGAACTGACAGGATATGCAGGACTGCTCTGTAGATGTACTTCAAAGTCCTCAGTCTTATTACAAATATGTGATGGATCATATGTCTATTAGCGATGATATTTCAACAAGCTAAATGTATCATTATTAGCTTATAATTAATTATAAATTTCTTCTTTTTCAAGTTAATTTTTTCAACATATGAACGCAGTAAAAGTTTAATGTTGATCCTTAAAATTTATTATTAAATCTTTAAAATTGATAATTTAATAGTACTTGGTGGTTTTAAATACTCTCATGTATAATTTCATTTTTTATTTATCAATCACAATTGGTGTGCGTATGTGTATGATTTGCAAGTGTATGATTGTAAATACAAGTGCTTATACACATTTGGAGGTCCAAAGACAAATTTATTGAGTTACTACTCTCTTTGAATTCACATGAACAGACTTGTTTAGTAAGTATCTTATACCTGAGCCTTCCCATAGTCTGAAAACCAGTCAGGTCTTTTCTTAATATTGGTTTTGTTGTGCTGGAGATCAAATCCAGGGCCTTGCCCACGTTAGGCTAATGAGCCACATCCAAAGCCATCATTTTTAGCTTTTTTTTTTTTTTTTTTTTTTTACAGTGTCAAAGAAACAATACTGTTTCAGTTCTTTAGATGGGCCAATGGAAATTTATATTGCCTGATGTACATTGTTTCTAGAATCAGAGCCCTATGCTAGCCTTTGTCCTTAGTATCAAATTTGCATTCCCTTTCCATATCATGATAGTTGAATGCTGTCAATTAAATCCTTAATAATATTCTCTGAGATTTTCCCAGGATTCCTTTAAGACCTTTGGGCAAAGCAGAGGTAGAGTCAGCATGAGAGACACTAGGAAGGAGCAGAGGATTAAAGCAAGGCAAAATGGGCATCGATAGGCCATATCCGAGGAATAATGATGTGCTTATTAAACTTGAGTATACTGTATGCAGACTTTAGCATATTGTACAACAAAAGACATATACACATGCATATATTTACTGCTGTATTTATCAAATTAAGGATGCTTTTGGTTGTATGATAAAACACAAGGAGAAGTTTTTTGCTTGTTTGTTTTTTGTTTTGGTGCCCAACACTGTAAAATAATATTTAATCTTAAAAAAATATATAATGCAAGCTTTAGAAGATATATCCTAGATGTAAGGAAAGACAGTGGTAGTGATTAAAGAGGAGCACAAAAATTCTCAAAATCAGTGATAATACAATTTTATCTGCCAATCAATAAGCATTTATTAAGTGACTATAAATAGGTACAAAGAAGCATATTGCATAATGGACATGAAGATGCTTAAGTGCTATAGGTATGAAATATTTATCACTATCCTTCAGTTTCAGAGTGATGACAGTGGGTGAGGAAAACAGAGTCACTTGTGCAAAAAGATGCCTGTGTGTAACTGCTGAGGGATATGGATGGTTCAGTTACGAAAAATGGAGCAAAGGGGACTGCGGGGGAAGGAGGTGGGGGCTAGGATGGCAGGGGGATAGGAAAATGGGTTTAACAGATCCAAGACATTTGATAAAATTTAATCGTGGTCTGAATCCTGTTCATCTCACATCTTTTTATCCCAGAAAACATAAATTCTAGTTCATATATGAAACAAGATACATCAGCTTTGAAAGTAAGTTTCATATTTTTTGATAAAATCCACAGAGTCATGTCTAAATTTTCCCATTCTTGTGTATTTTTAAAAGTGTCCATAATTTGATTATCATTAAGATATGTACTAAGTGTAATTGATTTAAATATTTGGTACTTCTTAGAAATACAGCTTTGTTGTGTGTAGTGATTAGCTTCCCCACTGACTTAAAAGCTTAAAATTTGTGACTAAAATTATAGTTGTTTATCCTGAAAGCAATTGCTAAATATTTTTTCCTGAGGATTTTGCATATATTAGGATTATCATTGTATCTGTGTGATGAGCTAGAAAAATCAAATTTAATTGTTTATTTGTAATTAAACACATTTTTTTTCTGCAATGGGAATTACATAAATTGGTCTATGATATGAAATAATTGTATTTTAAATTACCAAATTGAGAAGAAATGCCCAGCCTTTTAGCTGTTCATGATGCTCATCGTTTTGTTACTAACTTGAGAGAACTAATAGCCTTTAACATCATTAAATCTCATGATTAAGTGGCAAACTACCAGGTATTGTGATGTTGACACACAGTTGTTTGTGACTGAGGAAAAACTGAACTAGTTAATGGTAATTACTTCTTTGGAAAGGAAAATTATAAATAAATCATATTGTAAAGCAATTTCATCTTGAAAGTCAATAATGAATTCCATCTGCTGCGTGTCATTAACTATCAAAGGGGGTACTTACATGCCTTGCCTCTTTTTATATCTTTATTCCTGCCATTTAAAAGAACAGGTCGATCCATCAATGATAATGTTATTTTGGTTTGTTTGATCAAAAGCTTAAAACAAAAAGGAAAGGAAGAAAAAATAAAACTCCCAAACCTCCCACGTCTCTGTGGTTACAGATTTAAGTCATAAATAAAACACAAAAGGAAAAAAGAATAAGCCATTTTTTTAAGCAGATGGTCAGGAGGTTAATGAGTTATACCACCAATCTTTGAAACCCAGAATATAGAGTTAATAACAGTATGAGTCCATGCCCTGACCGCTGTCACCATCACATTCTGCATGACTTTCAGTTAGGAAGATACAGAAATCAGACAGACAAGGTTTCCCTGTTAGTGACTGAAAAGAAAGTCAAATAACTTCTTAGAAATGTCACCGGACATGAGACACACCAAGATCATGGCTTGAATCTAGTTTTTGGAGCACTTCCTTATAGAATTCTAATCAGCACCAGTTCTTGCAGCAGTCTACAAGGAAACCTCACACATAAAAGTCTTTTTGAAAGCACACATCCAACTTAGATCGTCTGTTTCAATAGGATTTGCTCTGTCCTGGCCTTCCCACCATCCGTCCCCTTTTTCTGAGCAGTAGCTATAGAACTTCTAATTCCGTTGTCAGCTCACTTAGATTTCTATAACATAAACCCGAGCACGTTCAAATCTGCTTACGTTCCCACAGCACCTTGGCAGGCACTCCACATACCTTTCCGTGTGCAGAACATCTCTGCAGACCTTCCTTCCGGCTCAGCGCAGCGGCAAGACGCTGCTTTCAAGAAGCTGAGACTGGGATCCTGGTAACATAACACTTCCTTTTTGGAGACTGGCCTCTTCTCTGGCCCAGCCCAGTCCCTGAGCTCTGGTGGCAGTATGTAAAACTCACGGTCTGGTCTTCTATTTCTGCTCGCAGGCAGGCAGCCAGCCTACTGTACCTGCCCTAGGTCTGAGTGCCTGCTCTCCGCTCACTGAACACTTTGCAGACAGGGCCAGCACATTCTGCATGATCTGTTACTAAGCTGACCCTGTAAAAATGTGTCACCAAGTGAGATAAGGAAAGCAGTGTTTAGCTTCTGTATGCCTTCTTATCATAAAGCAAATGAAAGGCATGGCCGCCTCTCCCACTTGTACCAGAGAGCCATGGGTTCGATAAGCTGACTGTTAATCATGCTTGTGTTCTCTATCTTGACTACTGTGAAATGGAATGCAAGTTTAACACTCACTACCACCCTGGAGTCTCCAGCTTCCTCATCATGAGATCAATCTTTTTCATATTGTACTTATTTTCTTCTCTACTAAGATCCATACTTAGCATACTGTGAACTTAGCATACTGTGAACACTTAATAGTTCGCTAAGAGGATAAACGTAATAACTCAATTTTCCACCCCAATTCTTAATCCTCATCCCTTGTAAGACCCCTGGACCTGACTCCCTGACTACTTGTTCATCTTCTCAAGCGTCAGAATCCAGCAGGACACTTTGATGGCTATCTCCTGGCTAGTCTCTGCTGTCATTTCCTGTTTTCACAACTTCCTTTGGCAATGCAGGGAAGCTTAAACAAAATGCAATTCTGCTTTTCCTTTGGGGGCTTAGGATCACAAAAGCCAGGAGCAGACAATGGCATCTCAGTCACTAGAATCTTGAGTCCAAGCACGATTGGAAGCTTGAACTGGCTGCATTGAGATGAACTGCAGAGATCTACAAGCCATTGAAAACTATTATACTTAATAAACGATGAAACGAAAATGATATAATGAAAATGGAGTTCATGTTTCCAGCAATTTACATCTTTGATGCTCTGTGTCAGATCACACACAGATGATGGCCCTTGTCAAGACACAAAAACCCTGTAGCAAGCTGGCTGTCAACTGGAAAAGGATCAGTCACTGTTTTAGAGGAAGTTGGTGTGTTGGCAATATGAAACGTACTGTCTTCTGTTTTTGAGGGAGGTACATTTGGATCCCTTTCAAGAGCTGCTACAGCATTACAAGTAATTGCTAGTAAATGAATAAGGTAACCTACAGCAAAATTGTAGTTTAACTCTGGGCACTCTGCTTGAGTAAGTGTTTAATAAATGTCATACTCCATTCACTTCCTTAATGCCATTATCGGTCTATTATACTTCTAGGCACCATTTTGTTACCTTCATGTGATGCTAATATCAATGTCTTCAATGAGTTTTATCATTTATAAATATTTTCTTGTTAACTCTACAATCATCTTGGGAGATGATGCCTATTCTCAAAATTTTGCTGAGTTTGTTACTCACAGAAAAACAACATCATAGTATATTTTGGTGAAGCTAGATGGTTTTCCTTGCAGCTTTTTATATGACAAGCAAAAGGGGAAGACAAAGGTATTCTGAAGATGTCACTGTGTTCAACCTCAAACAGTTCATCATGCTTGCAGACTCCCAAGAAGCCATAATAGCAGGTAGTAAGCAAGGAGTTATCTCTTTTTTAAAGCAAGATTTATTATAGAAAAAACACATGAAAAACAAACCCTAAGCCAATATGAGCTTTTTATATACTTAAATTTCACGTAATAGTAGACACTACTCAAATCTGCTTCAAGCTTAAAGATGAATAATTAAACTATGAATCTATCTGTGTACATTCACACACACCCATATAAAACACAGTCATGCATTGGTTATAACTGATTATATTGTAGGTACCCACATAATTAAATATCGTTATTTATTTATCTACATACAATTCAAATCAATATAAGATGGATATTTCCAAATATTTTGTCATTTTCTCTTAATTTGTTTTTATTAAAATTGAAAAAGAAATAGACTTGAGTCACCAGTCCCCTCAGATTAGGCTTAGAAGATTTTACAAAAGCAAATCAATCATTTAGCTTGCTTAGAAATGGCCATTAGTGTAGTGGCTGATGAATATTGACTGCCCATTGCTTTTGGTTAAAGGTTGCCAAGAAGTTCTGATTTATGAATGTTTCAATGTTGTGGTCAGAAATGCTGTTACATATATCTATACTCAAAGTTTGTTTGTTTTCTTAGTTTATATTCTTTAAGACTGTGCACACTAAGTTATGTTTAATAATGTAGTGTTCAATGCCTAAGTTTGTTGATTTATTTCTTTATAGTGCTGGAGTCATAACTCAGGACTTTGCACATGCTCGTCAAGTGTTCTACCGACCACTGAGCTGCATCACCGTCTTTTGAGACAGTATCTCACCAAACAGCCTAGAGTGGCTTTGAACCCATGATCATTCAGTCTCTTTCCTTAGTGCTTAAATAGTGTGTGTGTGCATCATCATATCTGGCTTTTATTTTATTTTTCTGAGATCTATAAATATGACTAAATATGCCTGCTTATAGTTATTTCTTTTTTGTTACTGTTTTCCTTAATTTACAGCTGCTTTAGATGCATCTTTCACAAAAGGAAATTGTAGGGTAGAAAATATAGACTTTTGAAGATACTGTAAATTGGAGTTAGAAATAAACACCTTAATTAGAGATGTTATTTATTGATGGTATAATTATAAATATACATTTGCTAGTATCATGTTGCAATGCCTAGCAGAAAGCCCCAGGCTGAGATGTGTGTTTTCTTTGCAGTGTGCATTCCTTAAAGATGTCCTCTGTAGGCATCTTCCCTCAGGGCAGTACTGATCTACTAAAGAGTGTGGGAAAATGATGGGAGCAAATGTTATCAGTTCTGAAGGGACGTGTCCAGAGGCACTTGTACCAGAAAGGAATCTTGTCTCTTTGACACAGTTTTGCTATGTGATAAAGTTTAATTAGTCAAATTTCATTTTGGCGAGCAGAGCTAGTAGTTGAGCATAACTCTTAAAAACTCTGAAGTGCTTAGTGTGGCAGCTCTCATTTACTGGCATTAACAGGGCATGCATATCAAGTGTATTTGGATGCTAGAGTGCATAGATATCTCATAAAAGCCCTATATGCTTTGCACACATAAAAGATACTTACCCTCACAACATAACCAGACCAAGTACCTTGCAATAAAATTTAGTGCTGCTTAGTAAGCAAGTTAACATTGGAACAGCACATCACGAGGTTACTGTGGTGATCCAGCCACTGGAGAATGCAGACTGTATTTCTTTCTCTTTTTTTTCCCTTGTGAGAAAAATTTGTGACTAAAGGCAAAAAGTCCCTTAAAAGTTCTGTGGTTTCCCCTTGGGGAAAATGTCTCATGTTGTGCACAGGGTGTATTGACCATTCTTTGCTCCTGTCTCATGTTGTGTACAGGGTGTATTCACCATTCTTTGCTCCTGTTAAGTTTCTCGTTGACCCTGCTGTCCCCGGGCAATACAGGTCTATACTAGGTATGGCAAATCCATGCACAGTAAAGACCCCGGCAACATTCAGTCTGGGCTCAAGACCATTAGAGTACTTGACCCATTTTTCTTCTCAGTTTTGTCACCACTGAAACTAGGATTGAAATACTTTCTACAAAGTGTTGTTGTGACCACTGAGTAATTTAACATGTATAAAATAAAGAAGGGTGTGCTGTGTCATAAACATTTGGAAAGTGTTTCAAATTACTTTCATGAGGGGAGGATACATAAAAGGATATATAAGCTTCTGAAAAGCTGGCCAAAGCCAGCTTACATTAAGCATATCTGCTTGTCCATGTTTGGCATGGCATTGCTTACCATCACCAGTGTTCACTCATACCATGTACTCATCACTGTATAAAGAAAAGGAAGACTGTATAAAGAAAATCTGATAAATGAGCAACTAGTTTACTCAATGAGAAAATTACCAAAATTATGTCATTTGCAGGAAAACAGATAAAGTTAGCATCATGTTAAACTAGGTAAGCCAGACTCATGAAGATTAGAATCACTTGTTTTCTTCCATGTTGAATTTAGAGGGAACAAGAAGCATTAATATGACAGGTTAATCATGAGGAACGGAACAGGGCAAGGTTGGTGTTGAGAGGAAAAACAGAGAGGGCCACAGAAGGGCTGAATATGGTCACGGTATATTTTATGCATGGATGAAAACGTCCCAATGAAAACATAGTTTTGCACAATTATTATTACCTAATTTAAGAACCTTAAGGTTAAAAGCGCAGCTCTTCTGTGGCACTGCACATTATGGTGACAGGGAAAGGAATGTAGATGTATAGACACAGAACTAGGTAAGCAAGCTCCCTAGCAGCAAACAGAATTGTGTTGGATGGCACACTCATCTTATGGAAAGGGACAACCTCCTTACAAAGCACGCACCACAGACAGGAAACCTCCTCTCTTGTGCTTTGTACTGTCCATCTTGTTCTTAAAGATATGGAAATTGTCAATAGTGGCAGAGAATGGGTAGGATTCAATCAGGATGTTAAAAACAACTCATGATCTTATAATTTGCCCACTAGACCTTGCCCTTTCTAAGTATATTTCACAGATTTTTTAAAAATAATTTTTCCTCATTATGTCCAGGTGGGACATTCACGGAACAGTGGGGTTAATTTATGACAGTCATCGGCTTTTCATAACTACAGCTAACTTTATTTAGAAATCAGTTCACAGTTTTAAGAACTGGCAAAGATAATATGCATGTTAGACATATCAGATTATGTCACTGTTCATATAATATGAACTTCAGAAAATTATAATTGCCTGTTATACTGTTTAGATATGTCATGTTCTAATATATAACATTATTATTTCTACTTTAATAAAACAAAATAGGTTTTGTGAAACCTTTTTCCAAATGATCCTGAAATTTTTTTTCTGTTAAAAATGGCCTTTTTAGAGGGGCTTACAGAGAAGTGCCCCACTTCTACTGATGGGTTTTTAAAAAATATTTAAAACTTATTAATTTATTTTACTTTATGATTATGAATGTTTTTCTTGTTGAATCCTCTGAAACAAGGGTTACAGGTGGCTGTAGCCACCACATGTGTTCTGGGAATTGAATGTGGGTCTTCTACAAGAGGAGCCAGTGCTCTTAGCCACTGAGCCATCTCTTTAGCCCCACACAGACAGATTCATATGGAGGAACATTATTGTTCAGGTGTGGACCCACTGAGGAGTGCATGAATTTCCAGTGGGTAGTTGCACACCCTGGTCACACAGTCTTGGTTAAACTCGGTAGATCCCAAAACAAACAACTTGATAAACTCAAAGGAAAACATCAAAAAGCCAGGAATGTGGGACAGAGGGGCAGGGTAGGAGGGGTGGCAGGCATCAGAAGGCCTGAATGAACTGTTAAAGAACAAGCTCAGGAAAAGTTTAAAAAGTCCATTTTTAAACCCGATCTAAAGAGATTCTGCAATAGAACTTGAGAAACCGTGGATGGGCATTTCAAATACTGCCAGCCATGCCAAGATAAGTCTTGCTAGTACCATGTTCCTAACAATATAGAAATGTTTTAAGATCAAGTTTTGAAAATAAAAACGTTCTTTGTGTTTGCTTTAGAGAATTCAAAATGCATAAAGGAAATGAAATCAGAAAAAAAAAAGCCTCAGCTATAGGTAAATGAGTTCAGTGTTTGGTTAAATATTAACATTAAGAGTGGAGAATTTTGTTTTGCTTTTTGAGATCGGGTCTTTCTTCTTAGCCTAGGCTGGTGCTGAATTCACTGAAGTGCTTCTACCTCAGGCTCCCAATTGCGGGACTAGAGGTTTAAATGACCACAGTGAAGGCTGTCATAAGTTGTGTGGTTTTTAATCCCTTGCCATATAAAATCCGATTGCACTGGGATTATGTTCCTTGTGTACCTAGTTTTCATTTCATTTTATTTGCCCTTCCAATTTCTCTTCTATTTTATTTGCTTATTTAACACAAACTTGAAATCATATTCTCATTGCATTTTTTTAAACAATGGGAGGCAAACTTAAAGATTATGGGCATTACACAGAGATGCTATATATATATATATATATATATATATATATATATATATATATATATTGAATGAGCACCTAATGATTGGATACTAACCAGTAAGAAAAGAAAATGGACTGGAAGTCATCTGGGAAGCCAGTTCAGATCTTTCAGGTGTATTGGAGGAAGACTGTTGTCTTTTTAAAAACATAAGGATTTCTCGTGTTTTATTTAGCTGCAGTCTAGGGCCTCAAGCATTCTCACTGTGCATTCTATCATGAGCTGTACTCATATCTCCTGGTTTTTCATTTTTTACCCATACAGAATGTACACAAAGCAGAATTCAACCACATTATCTCTATTTTGAACATGTGTCTGGAAATAGTGAGAAACCGAACATCATTATATTATATTTTTAAACCATTTATTATACTTCCCAACAACAAACAACAACAACAACAACAACAACAACAACAAATCACTGTTGGAGTTCAAAGGCAAAAAGAACTCTCTCCACCACCACCTAAAGGCTGGGAAAGAATCAGCTGTGGTTTATCTGAGGTTTGAAGCAGGAAGGAAGGAATAGGGCTGGAAAAGGTAGGAGGAACAAGAGAAGACAACACTGTCAGGCTGTCAGGCGTTACCACTGGTTTGTGAGTGACCAAAGCTTTGATCTCCTGGCTGCTGTACTCCCAACATTACTTCTGGTGTTCTGGGCTCTGTTCCCAAGCCTTTGGGCAAGAGTATTGCACTAGGGAGCCTGTTCCTATTTGCCTTTGTCCCCAGTGTTCTTTCCTTCTCACAAACTGCAGTTCAGTTTGTTGTCTCTGTTTACACAGAGTATCTTTAGGACAATTGATATTAATACTAAGGCTGCATTAGAGCCAACAGAATGAATTCTCTGTTTAAGAGAGCAGGTTCTGCCCCATAGAGCTCCTTGCCAGTGCTTTTTGCTAATCCCTGTGGGCATGTTTACTATTCCTTTACTATTACTAGGAACAAGCTGAGCATGTTCCCAGCTGGCTTTGGCATTGCAGCTCCTACACTCCTTGAATGTTGTTCTACCCAGACAATGGCCGGACCTTGCTTCAGCGTTTTATCTAAGCCCCTGGCTGCATGCTCTCTGATCCGAGAGCTCTTCTGACGACTGATGTGTATCAGAAAGCACCTGAATCCCTTTGTATGACGTTTTGTTCAAAACACTTACCACCAAGTCATACATATTAAGTCTAGTTAACTTTACTAAGATTTAAGCACAGAGATGTTCAATACAGTCCCTGCATCCAAACCAACAACACTGTCAAATAGCAAAGCATGCCTGTTTTATGACCCAAACACATGTAGCTAGCCATTCAACAGGTGTTCAAGAAATATTTATAGAAAATTGAACTGACTGAAAGCACAATTGATATGCACCAGATTAATCAATGTATGAATAATAATGGTATTATATTTTAAATTTCCTTCTAAATTAGTCATACTTTGGGTAGCATGTGTTAAGCGATATCATCTAAATTGTGATTTAAAAATACTAATAAATCAAGTAAATGGGAATATATTATTAAAAGATTAGCTTGTATGGGGGGATGGCATGGAGAAAGTATTCAAGGCAAAAAGTCCAACTCATGATGAAGCTCACTGTGGCTTCGAGGGGACAGAAAAGAGGAGAGAGATGGCATTCTAGGAAACAAGTGCCTTCATAGAGCTTGTAAATTATCTTTGATAATTTTGATTTTAATCTCAGAGCCACAGGGATACAATTAGGATTTTAAGCAGAGCATTAATGGAATCAGATTTGACCTTTAGAAATTAGCCATAAATCATGCAATGGATTACAGAGAGATACATCCTGAGTATAGGAGACCATCTCTGAGCTGCTGGCTGTAATCTGTGTGTTCTGTGAAGCAGAATTACGGCAGCAGGGATGAAAGGAGTGGATTAATTCAGGAGGCTTTAGAGGGGGGCTTACTTTTTTTTTTGTTTTTTTGTTTTTTTTGGCTAATTGTGGCAATGTTTGTTGGACCTTGGAAGAGAGAGGAAAGAACTAGTTTGGCACTAGACAATGGAGAAGGAAATGAGTTTAAAGGGCAAATGATATAAAATCAACTTTGAAAGGCTAATATTGGAGTACCTCTGGTATATCCTAATGAACACGACTAAGAAGCAGTTGGAGATACTGGTCTAAAGTTTGTAATAATCTTCAGGGTTGAGTAATTTAGATGGCAGCATCCTGGATATGAACTGATACCTAGGAGCAAAGTGTTCTCATACAGTTTGTATTTAGACTCAAACATTATTACTACTTTATCCCACTTACTTTCTGTTTGGGTTTTCTCTCCTCCACATACACACGCACACATATATATGTGCACACACACATAGAAATATTTGCTGACCTATCTGACGACAAATTACACACATTATAGTCCTCTACCTCATGTACTTAAATGCATATTTCTTATGATTATTCATGCTTAAAAATATAACACAATGTAACTTTTAGATCTGAGTAAATTTGACACTGATTTCATATACTTCTTAATAATCTCATGGCTCTGTCCCAGTTTTGACTACTGGTCCATTAGTAACTCTAGGCTGCATTAATTTTCAGGGTAAGGTGTATTTTTTTTTTTCAGCTTCTCCAATTGTATCTATATCCCAAATTCATGAACTATAACTGATTACTTAAATATCTGCATTTTCCTTGCTTTGAAAGACAAAAGAAGGTTTGGAGGATGATTTTTTTTTTTATTTTTTTTTATATTAAAAAGGTCATTTCTTGTAACTTTCCCATCTCTATAGAGAACACAAGGACAAGGATATTGTGTAAGTATGTTCCCAGAGGGACCTTCTTAGTGTGTGGCACTTGATTTGATGCTGTTTCGTGAGCAGGAAAATGTAAGATCTAGAAAGTGGTTTTCTTATTAAGTCCATGCTATTATGCTATTTAAGCTGCACTTTGTTCTCTTGTTTGTTTGTTTTCTCCTCTTAGAGGGGCACGATGGAGACAGGGTTTCTCTATGTAGTCCTGGCTGTCCTGGAGCTCACTCTGTAGACATAGATGGGCTCAACTCTGAGAGATCTGCCTGTCTCCGCCTCCCTAGTCCTGGGATTAAAGGATTTTTTTCCTCTCCCTCTCCCCACCCCTTCCTCCCCACCCTCTCTCTCCTTAAGTGCAGTCAAAATAAACAAAGGATGAGGTAGAGTACTGGAACGCGGTACAAAGTCCACTGGACCAAACAGTATTTAAGACTCAGATTCCTACTAAGGACATGCAGGATATAAAGCATTGTCAGAAGTAAATTTGAGGTCTTGCAGCAAGGGGTGTAGAGGAGGAAGCATTCCCAATTTACCAGGACGGGAGGCACAATGGGAAGCTTTAGTTACAGGAAGCCTTCTGACCGCCCTAGTGAAGCTGCCAAACTGGTTTCTGTTTCCCTTTGTGGGTGTTTTGTTCAAAGAAGAAAAGCAAGTTTTGGCCTGCCATTGGTTACACTAAGGGTTGATCTTCAGTCAAAAAGGAACAGATTTGGCATGATCACTTTCCTTCACTGGGATCCTAATTTAGGTTGTTTTGGCTCAAAGCCACCCACACCTGAAAGTTTTCTTCCTTCTTTAACTCAGAAACTTTGAGAAATGTACCTGGATTCATCTGCACAACCACCTACAGGGAAGACGTTTGTCCAGTGATCAAAACAGTACACACTGCAGTCTTTAGCTGCCCACAGGAACCAACCGCCACCACCATGAACTGTCATTAGGGTCTCTGTGAAATTTGCCACAGAATCCATGAACTCCAGCAAGAAAGAGATGCATGCCTTAAAACCAAAACTGAATAACAGGCTCATAGAGGATAGGTAAACAATAGAGGCTTTGAAATCCGGTGAATCCGAGATTGAATTCTCCCTCCTACAGTGACCTCATTGCTTTAGCTGGACAGCATAAAAGTCTCTATGCCCCAGTTGCATCTAGAGTACAAAAGAGAGAGAGAAATAATATCTACCCACTAAGGTATTAAATTAGGATTGAAGGAGACAATATATGCAGAATATCTTAAACACAGGGGCTGGCATATGGTGGGTGCTTGAAATAGCTCCTAGTGCCCTTTAACACACTAACAAGGGCTGATCCAATACAAGGCAGAAGAGAGTCTGAGAGAACTGAGCCTTCTTCAGGGTGCTAGCACAGTCAGTGGAGGAAGGAAAGCAGGAGACAGAAGGCTACATCTGTAGACGGAAGGTCCCTCCACGCTTTCACGCATGAGCAACCAGCCAAGGTAATTTCTGGAATGCATCAATCTCAGTAGACGCTTCTTCCATATGACATGGACCCTTTTTTTAAAAAAAAAAAAAACAAAAAAAACAAAAAAACAACAGCTACTGGAGCGAAAACACAGGAAGCCTATGTAACAATGAAGGAAGAAGACCAAGTTTGTCTTCCATGTCATTACACTGGAACATCATCAAGAAAGAGCAGAAAATACGAGGGACTACAAGGTAGCATTTGATTCCAAATGTTCACATGCACAGGAGAGAATAGTTGTGCTTCTCTCACAACAGACAGAGATGGTGTGAGTCAAAGAAATGTATTAGAAGTCCAGAGATGAGTTCAAACACATGTGGAATACTGGGGAGAGTTGCCAACCTCAGAGCTGGGTGTATGGAGCTTAAACCGTGATAGAGGAGTGAGCACTCAACTTCTGTATATAAGTAAGTTGTTAGTGTAGCAGCAAAGTGTCCTTAAGAAAGAGAAGGCATGCACAGAGGGGAAGAGGCAGCCACTTTAGGCCACAGGGCTCTAGGTTAGATAGGACAACAATGCTGCTCTTTTATCCCCCAGATTTCTAGGCAGAGTGCCCAAACTAGTGTTTGTACAAGGTGTCGCAACTCAGTGAGCTGGAGCTTTGGGCTCTTTAGTTTCTGGGACACTGGTCAGTTGGCATCCTCTTACCTAAATATTATAAGGCATACAGGGAAGGAGTCTTCCTCCACAGCAAAAGGCAGCTTGCTTCGAGTGGTTTCCAAGAGGCTGGTATTCTGATATTGTTGGCAGAATGATGACCTCTAAATGTGTCTTTATTCTGCTTTCGGTAACCTATGAGTGTCACCATATGGTGGAGGACTAATGTCTTACCAGATGAGATATTTGATAGTTTGCTGCCTTTGAGGTGGGAATTTTTTGCCAATCATGCCAGTGGACCTACTGTAATAACAAGAGTCCTTTCAAGTGACAAGGGAGGCAGGAAGGGCACATTCAAAGGGATGCGACATGAGAAACTTTGAAGACAGTGTGAGACCATGAGGCACGAAATTCTCATGTGTTTTAGAAACCCAAAGAAGCAAGAAAATAGATTTCCCCCTGGAGCTTCCAGAAAAGAAGATAGCCTTTCTGAAACCCCATCTTTAGTCTAGAAAGATGGATCTGAACTTCACACTACTGGGAATTTAGATTCGTATCATTTAAGCTTATAACTTTTTGGTAATATACTGTGAATATAATAGGAATTAAATACAACTGTTAAATACATGTCATATACAAGGCTGTACTAAGTGTTATCATCATTTTATAGAAAATAAAATGAAGACATGGAGAAATCATACCTGGTCTGATATAAAAAAATAAATGAACTTAAACATTTAAAAATTCATATTTTCCCTCTCCTCTTCCTCTTTTATCCCCCCTTCCCTTTCCTCTCCTCTCCTACCTTTACCCCCACCACATCCTAGGCATCAAACCCACAGTCCTGATATGCTAGGCTAGTGCTAGACCACTGAGCCATATTGCCAGCCTTGACCAGATTGGTTTCCCCTCCAAATTCCCACAAAGTATTTATCCAAGTATCCAAGTTGTCATCTTTCATATAAACTACAATATAGCTGTTATCTAAAGATGTGTCACCATGCTGCAATAATTATGTATCACGTTACCAGAAATGGTTATGATAAAAACTAAGGGAAACAGAATGGTTGCATGCTTATTAGCAAGACTTGTTTTTATTGCTTTATTTTTGTTGGTTTTATTTTCTTACTATCAAGCATGAGAACTGTCTATTGACAACAACTGTCATTTTCCGAAACTTTGTGCTTTTGTCATTTCTCAACCCAAGTAAGCAGGAGGCATCTTGCGTGGAGTTTATAGGAAGACTTTCACTTTTATCATTTAAAACTACTTCTGGGGTCAGTGAAATGGCTTATAAAGTGAGGTACTTGTTAAGTCTGAGGAGTTGAGTTTCATCCCTGGAACCTACATGGTAGAAGGAAAGATCTGACTCCTACAAGTTAGTCTGTGCCCTCCACAATGCCCATAGGATACTCAACTAGGCACACACATAAGTAAGCAAGTAAGTAAGTGGTAAGGGTAGGCTGAATCTTGTTGCACAAGAAAACATTAACTGACTAATATAAATGAGCCCCATAAACCAATTCACTAATACAAAATGCTCATCATGGTCTTGCTAGCTTATGTTAGACTACTATAATTTTGATAAGTAAATTGTTTTCTGAAAAAAATATTTAGGTTATGTTTTTAATTACACAGGTTTCATTTCATAAATTTTATTTCAAGATTTTCACAGTAAACTCCCCAAAGCTTGTTTGTCATATCAGAATCCTTTTATCATACATTTTTGGGACAAAGGAATAATTTTGCCTTAGGAAAAATTCACAGTCCCAGTGCCTTGCCTCATTGAATTTGTAAGGCTTCACAAATCAAAGATCATTTAACCCACTGGATTAACGACCATCAGATACGGAAATCTGCCTAGGACAAATAACATCCCACATTAACTCAATCCCTATATAAAAAGATACGTACAAATTTCTGTACCCAGAGAAGCACAGGTTCTTACAAACACTCACATGCTCTTAGACATAAGGAGCCAGCTAAGATCATTTCTAAAATGCTTCCCTCTTGGTAGAAGTTTTAACCAAACCATATTACATAAACTTATTGTAAGCAACTCTATAAGAGCCAAAAAGGAAGGCTTATGTAACCATGATCAAAAGTTAGGCATGTCTCTCATGCCATTACAAGCAGCTGCCCCTACATTTGTTAAGCAGCTGTTCACTAGAAAGGCTTATTCAATAAACCCTTCCTCGCTCCCTTTTTGTCCCACATTTAAAGTCATGCAAGCTAACACTCTTAAGAAGCAACTGAGTCTAACAACTAGATACATTCTCTGTATTTGTCCGCATAAAACAAATGGGTGAGTTCAAAAATAATAATTTTTAATGTTTCAAATCTTTTTATGCTTGTTTCTTTTTAATTTTTTGTTTGTTTGTTTGTTTGTTATTTGGAGACAGGATCTCATGTAGCCCAATCTGGCCTCAAACTCACTATCCAAGGATATAGGTACAGAGACAAACTTTAGAGCTAAGATGAAAGGATGGACTATCCAGAGACTACCCCATCCGGGAATCCATCCCATCATCAGCCTTTAACTCCTGATCCAGCTGCCTCTGCCTCCCAAGTTCTGGGCTTCCCAGCATGCATCGTGACACTGGGCTTTATATACTTCTTACAACTATATGGCATGTGTATGTGTGGATGCATACATATTGTAACATGTGTACATTCCATAACAGGTATGTGGAGGTCAGTAGACAATTCTCTCCTTCCACCATGTGGATCTGAGTTCTATCTGAGAGGGTTGTCAGGTTCTGTGGCAAACACCTTTCCCTGCTGAGTGACTGAACAGGTTGTGCAAGTAACGTCTTTATTCCACAATCTCCTAAGTGTATGTAATGAACTTGAATCATTTTCACCCTCCATTACCTCACTCACCTCTCTCTCTCATCAAAACCCAATCTTCCGTCCAAGTCCACTTGTACTTTGTACATCGTTGTGAACAGCTTACTTTACCTCTGGTTGTTTTCTGTGAGCATGAGAAGAGGGTTATCTATTGAAACATGGTCAACTATTCAGTGGGTCTACCACTAAAGATAACGCCCTCCACACAGCACTGTTGAAGTCTTATGAGAAACTGAGTTTTATATAATCCAATAGCCTAACTAATTAGATAGCAATGACCCCTAAACACACTCAGGGAAGGAACACAGCTTTATCTAGTCCATCTATGATAGGGATTAATTTTCTGAGTCAGTTTGGTTGGCTGAAGATGCCCAATTAGTGAGTCAAAGGCCAGTTTAGATGCTATGGAGGCATATTTAAATGTGATTGACATCTAAAGAGACATCAGCAGATTTCTTCATTTTGTTAGTCAGGTATATTCTTTTTTATTTCATTTTTTATTAGATATTTTCTTCATTTGCATTTCAAATGCTATCCTGAAAGTCTCCTATACCCTCCCCCTGCCCTGCTCCCCAACCCACCCACTCCTGCTTCCTGGTCCTGCCATTCCCCTGTATTGGGGCATATGATTTTCGCAAGACCAAGTTTGTCTCTCTTTGTGGGATTTGAACTAATTTTTAGTAGCTTGCATGGATTTCAGCTCCAATAACAACATAAACCATATACCTTAAAAATCCCTCTCTTCATTCCTCCTTCCTTTTCTTTTTCTGTCTAACTACATTTGTATACATTCACCCAACCATGATCTGTGAACACACACACACACACACACACACACACACACACACACACACCCCATGCATATCTTTCTACCTTTTTCTATGTCAAATCTATATACGCTTTTGGTTCTGCTTCTCTAGAGAACTCAATGTGCAGGGTATACTATAGTTTATTAAGGTTGTTATAGGGTATTATTTGATATAGGAGGTGCTTTAATTTTTTAAATTCTCAGTCAGTCATTTAAGAAGGTGAGGTGGAGATCCTGAGTAAATGGCACTTTATCCAGCAGACTTCCTTAATGAGTTACTGAATTACAAACTGCATCATAGCCCTGATTGAGGTGGATAAAGAGATCTGCACAGCTTAACAACCTAGTTTGAGGGAGTTTGGGAGAACTGGCATGGGAGGGGGTATTGGTTATAAAAATAGCTTCTAAAACCAAAGACAGGTAGTCAAACAACCTGTCAAGAGACCTAAGTACGGGGAGGAAGAACCATTACGGAGAATTAGCCCCGAATTCAGAGGGAGTAATGTTCCATCTTAAGTTTGAATTGTTTCCTGCTGTTTGCAATCATCACCTTTAACCACCCCCTCCCACTCCCTAAACTCCAACAAAGGATGTTCGACCCATAAGAATACTGTGTCTGGGGATTAAAAAGACGAAGGATTTCTAGCTTGAAGCAGAGTCAGTAATCAATCAAGATTCTGTTCCATGTCTCCGTGAAGAGCAGTGTTAACACTCACAGAGAAATGTGACTCAGCTCAGTCTCAGAGAAACTTCTCTTCACAGAAAACGGTGGTAAACATAGAGTTGCATGACCTTGCAAGGTACTAAGGATAAGTGATTGTGCCCTGCTCAGTCCTAAACAGGACATTTATAACGCCCTCTCTAAGGTTCAAGGATAAGGAGAAAGAGGAAGAAGAAAGAAATAGAGGAGACAACAATAGAAAGAAAGGCTGTGAGTATGACACAGCCAATTTTGATGCTCTCAAAGCATAGCTGCTGCTGCCTATAATAGGTTTGCACAAGACTGGACCTGTCAGCAGTCAATCATAGCTCAGGGAGGAGTTTAGCTGGTCCTAGCTCTTTCTGCTAAACTGTAGGTATTGTTGGATTTGGGGGTTGCACAATAGCCCCTTCAGTTGTATATCCACTGATGAATCTGCTCAGTTCCAATGTATAGTCCTGAACCAATGGACACAGAAACGTTCTGGTTAAATTCAGTTGGTCCAAAGATAAGACAATAGGTATTAATGTGGAAAAGGATCTTTTGGGGGGTGAATAATGAAGGCAGGAGGAATTTGAATGGGTGTGCCAGAAATCAAACAGTCTCCACTTCCTAAGTCACATGAAGCACGTAGCTGATAGCTTAGCACAGAGAAAACAACAATGACAACAACAACAACAACAATAGATATTACTACCATTCATAAAATATTTAAATGTAGTCTTTGAGTGATGGTTTAAAACTCTAATGGCTGCTTGACTACAGCGCCTAGTTTTTCCTCTACAGGAAAAGCTTCCTCACTTTCCAGTCATGGCTTAGCTCCTCACATAGAGGGTTCACAGGGCTTGACCATGATTCCCTGATGGACTCATAACAGGTATCTGAAGCATGTGAAGGCTTTGGGGGCTTTATTTAAGTTATTTAGGGCCTAATGCTAGTACTTCATGGATAGTGGAAGGTTTTTTTTTAAATTTCTATTTTATTACTATAATTTTTAGTTTACTACTGTGTGTTCTTAGTTTTCAAAGCATTTGCCAAAAATTTCTTCCTAAAACACCTTAAAGTACTTATTCTAATGTACAGCAAAACCCGGCCTGCTGTAATTCTATCTCCTTGGGATGCTGAGGCAGGAAAAGAAGACGTTTACTACCAGCAGAGGCAAACAGAAAAATCAATTCAAGGCCAGCTTGCGAACTATAGTGAGATACTGTCTCAGAAAAATGTACAAAGAGGACCCTTGTATTTAATTCCCTGGTCAAAAACAACAACAACAACAACAACAAACCAAACAAAAACAAACACAAACACAAACACAAAACAAAACCATAAACTAAAAATAAAATTTAAAACATTATCTCAATCTTTCATATTTTCCCCAGAGAAAAGAGGAACAGAACAGTCCCCATGACCTCACATTTAGAGGAAGCTGAGGAGGCCGCTGTTAAATTACACTCTTCTACTCAATACCTTTCTATTTCCTAAAGATGATGTCTGTATTCTCAGGGGGTTTAACCTTAGGACAGCATTGATATCTATATTATATCTTTAAAAAGCACAGCCAAACAAGAGAAAATGTTGAAAATATTTTTCTTTCTTAAAAGTAAACTATGTAGAACATGGTTTATATTCTTTTTGTGTTAAGACGCTAATTTGCAGACGACAACAACATTAGGGCTTTCTGATGCTAGATCAGTCTTAAGAGATGCAAGAGAAAATGCCCACATTTTCATAGAGGAAGCATGGTGCTTTAGCCCCCTTCTCTCTCCCCATGATACTTGCTAACAAAAGAATCTAATTCCAGACATACGCTCTGTGAATACAGTGAGAGAGGTCCATCCTGGCCATGCAAGAAAGGCCACAGATACAACCAAACACTAAACCATACCTTTAAGTTACAGGGGCTTTTATGTACACAAGAGCAGAGAACCTAACTGTAAGTCATCTTCCCAACATGTGGCTTAGACATGCGCACACACACATGCACACACATGTGCACACATAACCCCCAAACCTAAATCATTGCTTAGATCCTCTCTGTCACTCTGCAGATTCTGTCACCAGTTGGTGTTGTGTCACTTCCAAACATGCCTTCTCTCTTCACTACCAGGCTCCTGTTCCCAGCTGTTATTACCTCTTGCCTAAGCATCCCAGTGACTTTGTAAATGGTATCTACTCCTGTTTCTCTCTGCTCAGTTCCACCATGGAGAACAACTATGTCACTCATTTTGTATTAATTTGCTTTTTTTTTTTACTAAAAAAAAATCTATCAGCATGGATTCAGTGCTTTATAAACAATGAAAATTTATTATTTCAGAATTTACCACCCATTCTTGCCCCCGGGTGGTGAGTAGGATTGTGGTTTTGCTAGATTCTCTGCTCAGAGGATCTCACTAGGCTGAAATGTTAATGAGAAGTATCAGCTATGGTCTATAGGAACTCTGTAACATGTGTCATGTAAGTTCAACTGGAATAGTACATTAACATATGAAGACTACATTTTGAGAGCTGATTGTGCCCCTCATGAAACAAACAGTTATAACCTTACACAAACACAAGTAGCAGTCACAAAACAGAAAAGAAACGTTTGGGCCCTAGTTCCTAGGGGAAAATCCACGGTTAGTTAGCCTTAGCTAAGTTGACGCTATGTGAGGGGCTACTGTCACCACCAACAGTAACATGAGACACAAAGGACTTTGCAGCTCTGAAAGTTGAAGAGTTCCTGTGTGATGGTTTGTAAATGCTCAGCCCAGGGAGTGGCACTATTAGAAGGTGTGACCCTGTTGGAGTATGTGTGACCCTGTTGGAGTAGGTGCGTCATTGTAGGTGTGGGCTTTAAGATCCTCACCCTAGCTGCCTGGAAGTCAGTATTCCATTAGTAGCCTTCAGATGAAGGTGCCAACCTCTCAGCTCTGCCTGTACCATGTCTGCCTGGATGCTGCTATGCTCCCACCTTGATTATGGACTGAACTTCTGAACCTGTAAGCCAGGCTCGATGAAATGTTTTCCGTATAAGAGTTGCCTTGTTCATGGTGTCTTGTCTGTTCACAGCAGTAAAACCCTGACTAAAACATCCTGTCACCAGAATTGTTCAAATAGAAATGTAACAGCTACTGGTAAGGATGCATAAGAAAAAGAAAGAAGAAGAAGAGAAAGAAAAGGGAAAGTGAAAGGAGACAAGCCCAGACGAAGAAGGCACTGTGGTTCAGGCTGGGCAGCACACGGGGGAGCCAATTTGCAGTGTTAATGTATTTTGTTTGAGAGGCATAAGGTAGGTTGACTATCTTTAGGTAAAGCATATGTTCTCAAAGTCCCATGGCTTCTGCCACTCCTACTGTTTAGAAATGATGCCTTCATTCATTTATAAGAGCTTCTGTCTCTAAGTAAACCCATGGGTTTCTACTCTTGGACTCTGTAATTTTTATTCCAAAACAGATACAAAGGACAAGGTCATAATTTGAAAGAGTTGTTCTAATGAAGAGATATAAACTTTACACCAAAAATAATCCTCACTGTATGTCATACAAATCTTTTCTCTACCCCTTGAGCCTTGACATTCTAGCTCAGGGATTCTCGTTCTTATTATTAAAGCCTGTAGCTTACTTTGAAGATTTTTATCTTTCATCAAAATATTAACTTAACCTTTCCCAGAAAGTAATTTATAGCAACCAAAGATACACATTCTTCAAAGGAAGAAAATAAAGTATCTTATTTTGTTCTTCATTGAAAAATAAATATCATTCAATTCAGACACAAAACAACAATGTATATACAGTGAGAAGCCCCTCTGGGGCAATACTGAGTGAAGATAAGTCTTCCTTACTATTTCAGTCCACTGAGTTACAACTGTATTTGATTTTATCTGAGTAAAATAAAAAGCCAACTTGATTGAGTGATTTTTGTTTTCAACCAATATTACTGTTTGAGATGCAGTATTGGTGATAAAAACTGTCAATAATGTTTCCTCCTTTCAATCATAAACAGAATTTGGGAGAAAGGAAAGATATTCCTGCATATGAGAAAGAAGACCCATACACTAGCTTCCTTAAATTAGATGAAGCTTACTGAGACAAGCCATTGAGTTTGGCTACAAGTGGCTCTCTTACATATTTGTGATTTTTTGTATTAAATAATAATTTCATCTTTCACATAAGAAGCAATAATACAAATGGAATTTCTCTAAATACCACTTGATTTTAGCACTTCTAAAGTTTATTTTAATTAAAAACATATATGCATATGTATGATTTGATGTTTGAGACTGGCTTTCACTTTGTAGCCTAGGATCTCCTTGAACTTATAAACCTCCTGATAGGCCCAAGGGCTGTAATTACAGGTATGTGTGCGGCACCAACGCCCAGCTGAAATACTTTTCAATAGTAAAGACAGGAGAAAGGAATTCTTTCTCAACTTAAGTAACTATGTACTTAAAACACTAGGCTCCTGTAAATTTTCTGCAAGGGAGATAACCCACAGTTGTGAGATTATGCTTTTGAAGGCTGTTGAGGGTGAAAATCATTCCAAATCTTTGTTCTGAAGGCTTTCCATCTGGGGACTATGGAAATGTGAACAACAAACACTTAGAATTAGCAATAGTTCTATTTATTGGTTTTAACTCTTATAGATATTTTTTTTCTTCCTAAAATTTTTCAAGGTACTAGTTAAAATTATTAAGCAGCTATGTAATATGATAAAAGTTGTCTTGTAAACATATGAAGTCGCAGAGGCAGAGGCAGCATGCAGAGGGCCTGCATGGGTCTGCGCCAGACGAGATCCTAGGACTGAAAGAAGTAGATACATGTCCTATCCCTAACTCAGAAGATTTCCAATTGGTAACCGTTTGCAAATGAAAAGTTAGTGTTCCCCTGGGAGTCTCACTGGAGAAACAAACTCAGAGTTGGTTGCATGCCTGGCACTAGAAGGTCAACAGAAAATGATGTCAATGGCAACTTTGTCATAATGTCATATGACTTGTCATAGTGACTTAATGTCATAATGTCATGTCTCTTTTCTTAAAAAAAAATAATCTTAACTTTTTATCATCTCTCTCTCAAATACACAGACACACACACAGACACACACACAGACACACACACACACACACACACACACACACACACTGCCTTTTCACCCCACAAGTCCTTTGTGTATATATTATGGCTATCATTTTAGTATTTTCATGGGATCCCTGAGGGTGTGGATGAATGATTCTCTGAATCTATATCTATTTCTTGTGCCTGCTTGTTTGCTTTTTACTCTTTTTCCATCTGTTTGAGTTTTTTCCTATTCTGATGTGTTAGTTTTTGTCTTGTCATATTATAATATATTATATTATATTCCCTTGTTTTCTAATGAGAGACAGAAAGAGGGTGGATTCGTATGGGAGGGGAGATGGAGAGGAAATGACAGGAGTAGAGAGGAAAGCGTCCTCATGATATATGGTGTGAAGAAAAAAAATCCCCTATTTTCAAGAAAAGGAAAGAAAAGAAGAAACAGTCATCTTGAATTTCACAATATCAAAAACTTAAAATGTTAACATAACAAGTGAACCTGAAAACATAGCCTGGTGTGTGCCAGACTCAGGGTTCATGTGTGTAATTGACTGTGGATGTACTTCACTTTTGAGAATTCTTTTTTTTTTAAGTTTCATTTTTTCATGATTTTTGTATTGGATATTTTATTTATTTTCATTTCAAATGTTATCCCCTTACCTGGTTTCCCCTCCACAAACCCCCTATCCCATCCTCCCTCCCCCTGCTTCTATGAGGGTGCTCACCCACCTGCCCACCCACATTTTTGTGAATTCTTAAGGTGAAAAACTTGCACAAAATCCGTTCTGTCCTCCTACACAGCTGGTTGTTTTCATAAAGTATCCCCCAAATTAGGATATTATAAAACAGATAAAGACAAAAAGCCAACACATTTGGGACTCATTAGCACAATCATTTATATTGATCTTTTTCTTTGGTATTAACTGTATTTATGTTTTGTCTGGATATTTTTATATATTATTTGAACTTTAAAAATAAAGTTCACTGTTCAGTCTTTCCTCGACAGTATGCCAAGTAGTTAAAACCAAGGCCCAGAGTAATCATTTTTGCACTTGTAGGTTAACTGAGAGTTTGCTAGTGGA
Source organism: Mus pahari (assembly GCF_900095145.1). Taxonomy (NCBI): domain Eukaryota; kingdom Metazoa; phylum Chordata; class Mammalia; order Rodentia; family Muridae; genus Mus; species Mus pahari. Next base: position 8,525,198 of record NC_034606.1, on the reverse strand, counting down.
TGAAGGAATTCCCTGTCTGATAGCCCCTTGTCTATGGACAAGCCCCTACATTAAACAGAGATAAGGTTCTGGAAGGGCACAGAAAATATAGCTAACAAATGGGGAGGCATGGAAAAATGACTAGCTTCTGCCTTGGTTTGGTGCCTATGTCCTGTAATTTCTATGTAATCCTAGCCTGGGCAGAGCATTGACATTTTCTAACCTTACCTACAGAATGCTTCACGAGCTCATGAGAAACAAATGAAGCACATGGGATGGAGGGTTTGACTGTTGAAGTGCTGAGCAGTCTTTGGGTATTAGCCATTAAGGGCTGGAGTTACAACACAGTGGTGAGACGCTTTGCTTGCATGTGCAAAGCCTTGGAATTGGTCTCTAACATTTCAAAAATGGAAATAAAAAAGAAAAATAAAATTAAAACACTGGCTATTATTTCACCCCATCAATCTGCCAGTATTATCTCTATGGGGTGCTTAAAAGTAAGGAATTATCCGTATTTCCATTTCTTTCTTGTTTCTTTCATTTTCATTTGACACATGAGGTTCATAGTCATAACATCTGTGTTTGAGCTAATGATGCTTACTGCTAGTTGTTCTTTTTTTCTTTTATTAGATATTTTCTTTATTTACATTTCAAATGTTATCCCCTTTCCTAGTTTCCCCTCCTAAAATTCCCTATCCTTTCCCCCCTCCCCCTGCTCCCCAACCCACCCACTCCCATTCCTGGTCCTAGCATTCCCCCACACTGGGGCATAGAAACTTCACAGGACCAAGGGCCTCTCCTCCCATTGACGACTGACTAGGCCATCCTCTGCTACATATGCAGCTAGAGCCATGAGTCCCAACTTGTGTTTTCTTTGATTGGTGGTTTAGTCCCAGGGAGCTCTGGGGATACTGGTTAGTTCATATTGTTGTTCCTTCTATGGGGCTGCAAACCCCTTCAGCTCCTTGGGTCCTTTCTCTAGCTCCTTCATTGGGGACCCTGTTGCTCTGCCACTGGTAGTTTTTCTGACAACAAAATCTTATTTATTTATTTATTTATTTATTATTTTCTTTATTTACATTTCAAATACTATCCCGAAAGTTCCCTATACCACCCCCCCCCCCGCCCCTGCTCCCCTACCCACCCACTCCCACTACTTGGCCCAGGCCTTCCCTTGTGCTGGCTGACAACAAAATCTAGATTCTCCAGATGTGAGAAGATATCTGTGAACACTCTCTCCCATTATACAGCATGTACACTTAGCAAAGGAAGGTGAAAGAACGAGCAATTCTGAATGAAGAAGTCAAATCTCGCTGGGCAGGCCAGGTCTGTTTCTACTGCACGAAGGCAGAAGAGCCTTAGCAGGACCTGGGAACTATCGGCCAGCAGAAATGACCTAAACTAGAACAATTCTGCAGAGGCCAAAGGGAAGAGAAAAGAAGCTATCATCTACTCTACTGACAGAACTGTGACAAAGCCAAGAAGAATCTGGCAGGAGGAGACTGAGGTGACCAAAAATGTGCCTGTAGGAGGTATCTCAGCAGAAGAGCCATGACTAAGGCCACTAAGTTGTCATCTTGAGTGGAAAAAAAAAACTCAAAAAAAAAAAATAAATAAAAGAGAGATGAATGTAATGTTTTAGTCATCCTAGGGTATGATGAAGGGAACCTGTCAAGAGAGATTTTAATAACCAGGAAGCATGCATGCAATAGAAGAGCACAGGAGTTAGAGCATAGTGTACGGCTGAGTTTAGTCTAGACAGAGAATCAATTTGTAGGTTAGTCTGTTAAAACATAACAGAGGTCATAAACTGTGCAGTGAATTATTAGAGTTACCGTGACAGGCAATGGTCGGTGCCCCCAGGCAACTCCCAGAGAAGGAAACAAGCAAGACCACAGGAGAAGCCGATGCCATGAGGAAGAATGTCACAGGATGCTGAGGGAAAAGGGACGTGACATCACTGGTTTACAGTTAGTGTGACCTGGGAAGGCTCAGCAGAGGGAAGACACCCAACCAGAAAGATTAAGGTGGTCTTTAGGGGGCAGCTAGAGGGAGCATGGGAGTGTCTCTGCAGACTTGGAGGCAGGCGAGAAAGAGAGCTTAGCACAGAGGAAAAGGGATTAGCCTGACACAGTTGCAGTGTGGACAGAGAGGAGAACCTGATGGTGACACAGAATGCTGAGCAGAGATTAAGTCAGGAGAGACCTTGTGGACCATGCAAACTAGGGAATGTGAGGGAGACCCACAGCAGATAGGGAATTAAAGCAAATATATCAGTTCATCTTTTGTAAACATTAAAGTTTTATAGGAATTACAGCTGAAAAGTATAAAAACATATTCCTTAAGATTGATCTATTGAATATACAAAGAGCTCAAGAAGCTGGACTCCAGAAATTCAAATAACCCCATTAAAAATGGGGTACGGAGCTAAACAAAGAATTCTCAACTGAGGAATAAATACCAAATGGCTGAGAAACACCTGAAAAAATGTTCAACATCCTTAGTCATCAGGGAAATGCAAATCAAAACAACCCTGAGATTCCATCTCACACCAGTCAGAAT
>NC_034606.1:8495910-8521062 GCF_900095145.1 Mus pahari | reverse complement strand
AGTAAGGGTGTCTGTGTGCAGTAAGGGTGTCTGTGTGCAGTAAGGGTGTCTGTGTGCATAAGGGTGTCTGTGTGCATAAGGGTCTGCTTTTTCTTAGGCATCCACGTGCTGTTCTAACCTCACGTGGGAGGAGGATGGGGGCATCTCTCTTGTGCCTCTAAGAAGAGTATGAGTCCCATCATGAGTGCTTTGTCCTCTTGACCTAATTAAGTCCCCAAAGGCTCTGGCTTTGAACAAAGAACCTTGGGGGTTAGGGTTACATGAGTTTCAGGGGATATGCAACTCAAGTCCTAGCACTTCATTTCTTTGCTTTAAACATGTATTCTGAAGCTAGGTATGTTTGGCTCAAGCCTGAGATCATAGCACTCTGAATGCTTAGGAAAAAGGACTGATTATGAGTTTGAGGCCAGCCTGGGCTATACAGTGAGTTGCAAGCCCTTCTAGGCTACAGGGGGAGATGCTGTGTCACAAAAGCCAGAGAAAGAGGCAAGGAGAGAAGTATTCCATAAGTATACATAACGTGTGTTTAGTTCTTCACACATTGATTTACACTGATTTGATAAAGGAAAAGAAACACTTGTTCTAGTGAATAGAAACCTCAAGGGGAAACAAAGAACAAACAAAAACCCTTGCTATTCCTCTGTAATTCATTACTTGAAAGTTCCCAAGCCATTTTTGTTCTTATTTAAACATTCAGTGTAAACACCCTGTCTTTAGCTCTGTTCGAATGTTTTATCTTTACAATTTGCAATGTTCTTTTGACATACCAGAAAAATTTTTACTTGTTATGGAATTTAAGTCTCTCAAGGGCAGGAGGCTGCATGTTTTGTTAATTGATGGTCCTCACGTACCTGTATACATGCCCAGGACTACAGGGTATTCAATAAGCAGCTGAGTGAATTAAATAAATCGAAGAATGTAAATACCTCTATTGAACTATGCCAAAACTTACACTTTTAAGATGACATATAGCAACGTGAAATTATAAAGTAGAAGTCAGGGATATATCTCAGGGGTAAAGTTCTTGCTTAGAATATGTGAGGTCCTGGTTCAAGGACCAAACAAACAAACAAACATGCTCAAAAGCTACAAACCAGGAAGCAGAAACATTTAGAGGGTAGTTTTTTCCAAGCATAAAGCCTTGATCCACACTCTCTTTTACAAGGGTTCCTATTTACTAGTCTCTTGGATTGGGATCTCTAACAAGCTATGGCTAGAATGGCCACATATTTCCAGAAACACTCAAGTGTTTACTGAATTCTAAATCCATCAGGTTACCAGGACCATGAATCCTGCCCTAGGAGTTTTATTTGCCACCTTTATTGGCAATACTTCAATCCTATCATGCCTGTGGGCTCCTTTACAAGCAGGGTGGACACACCCTCTCCACCAGTACTGCATTCTTTCAGAAGTGATCATAACGACTAGACAAACGATACCTTTCTTGCTTGTTTTTCATTTCCCCCAAGATGTAGTTCTGACGTTCCTGAGAAGCGATGAGGCCCCTGTTGGCACAGCAAATGCAGAAACTCCTGAGGAGTTAATGAAGCAGAAAGCCTCACTCTGTCCATATTCCTTTTTAAGAGTCCAAACTAGTTTTTAATGTTAAAAAAAAAAACTTTATGTGCACATGTGAGTGTACTTATCCAGAGATGCACAGTGTGTGTGAGCAGCTGCCCGTGGGTACTAGAAGAGGGTCTCAGATTACCTGGAACTGGAGTTGTGGACAATCATGAGTCACCTGATTTGGGGGGGGGGGAGGCTAAGATCCCAGGGTCTCCCACGAGTGCGGCACATGCTTGACCTCTAGATTACTTTTAAAGCAAGAGTAGCATTCTGGTGACCCTCAGGCCACATCTGGCTGCGCAGAGGACATAAGTTTGTCTATGAGCTTCAAAATATCTTTGAACTAACTTGCCAACTTGTGAAGGACAAGAAATTTTTCATCCAAACCATAATGTCAACTTCCACTGAGATATTTGTTAACATTAGGCAGGCATTTCTGCAGGGTATTCGCTCATAAGAGCTGCCATGAGTTCCCTGCTTGATCAAGCAGAGAAGGTCCACAGTTAATCTCAACCTAACCTTTGTCTATTATGCACTCATCTGCAAGGGAAGCATGGGAAGATGGATACCTTTGAATGGCAGACAAAGCAGCCCTCTTCATTGGTGACCTCTCCTGTCAGTGTTCAGAGGTCAGTTATGAGTCTAAGCAATATTAATAGTTGGTGTTCACCAGGCCCCTGGGAACCTCAATTCCATGCTTCACACAACCATTGGCAGTCATCTTTTATTATTTATGTGCCAAACATTCTTGTTATTCTAATTAGGGGTGTTCTCAGAAAAAAAGAGGATTTGAGCATATTCATAGTAAAGACAGAAAGACATATCCAAAGATCACAGGTCTCTGGCAGGAGCGCAGCTTCTCAACTGAACATTAGAGTTCTTAAAAGAACTCAGCCCAGCTAGGTGGTAATAGAGATGGGAGAGTGGAGATTGTTTCTAAGGCTTCTATGGGGGTCCTCCACCACTCCTCTGTTCTCGTGTGTAACAAAGAGCACAACCCCCAGCTCTCTTGGTTTCAGCCCTACCTTTACAAATTGTAAGCTGAAACAGATGATGAATTAGTTTGCTCTGAATCCATTTAAAAGAAGATATGAGCCAGTGGGATGGCTCAGAGGATAAGGGCATTTGCTGGCAACCAGGTAATCTGGATGGGAGAAGGAGAGAAGCGCCTCCTGTAAGTCATTCTCTGACCTCCACACACAGGTTTGGCAATCATCAAAACCAAGGGAAGATAAGAAGGTCCTCTTATACAGAAATATTAACGCCGATGTATCCCTGCAAAGGTTCACCTCCTTGGAGAAAAAGCAGAAGCCAGTCTTTGCAGCAGCCAGAGCCATATCTCCTTTAAATTGCTAGTTAGATGGGAAAAATGTTTCAACACAAACAATCTAGCAGACACCTGTGCTTTATTTCCCTTGGACATTCTGTCACTCTTCCTAGAAATATGCCAGAAGAAACCAGAATAAAAGTTTCTAACTTGGCTGGCTCCAGTTGCATGTATCTTAAAACAGACATACCATCTAAAAGGCGGTTTACCTCTGCACACAAGCCTTTCACCGACAGAGATACAGTGGCTGTTCACTAAGACGCTATAAACCATTAGTTCCTGTCTGCATACAGTCATAGCACCTCTCCAAAGAAAGCATACACCTTGAACTTTGGCAAACTTTTATTTGTATAACTTTTACTTATACAAATAGAGTTAATTAATGAGAATCAGTGAAACCAAATTGACACACAACTTACTGTCATTCTGAGCCCACCACTCTATGATATCTTTATGCAAAATAAACAAAAATAGACACTTCTCCTGGTGGATCTAATGCCTACTGGGGATCTCAGCTTGGAGAACAGAGTTTACATTGGATTTCTCCCCCAAAACAGCCTTGGTCTGGTACCTTTTTAAAGAATCAATATAAATACTAATGCAAAAAGTTCTGATGTTGTAAATAATTCTCAAAAGGTAGGTTTCAGTGGAAAGGAAGGCAATAGCAGAAGAATTCTGAATAGAATTCAAGACTCAAAAGAAACAAGGCAGGTGAACACAGGCCATGTTCAGGAAATGTCACAGGCTTCAGGATTGCTAGGATTTATGTCATATTAACTCCAAAGCAAGGAACACACTGCAAAGCTTTAATTACAGCAGTCCATGAAGTGGAAGGCACTGCAAACCAAGCTGAGATTTCTGCTTTTAATTCAGTGCTCCTTGCTCAAGTGGTTTTCAGGATACAGTAATAATGATTCTTAAAAACAAACAAGTAAACAAACAAACAAGCAAAAAGCAGTCAACAGTCATTAAGCATTTTGTACTAATTTTGCTAAGTTAAGTGTTATCCCATGAGGGGACTACAAAAGATGTGTTGGTATTGCCTCCAGTCTGCAAGTAGGAAACTAAAAGTTGAAAGGTCTGTGTCCCTATGGATGACGAGGTTACTAATTGGAGGGCAAAAGTCAGGTCCCTTGATGACACCAAAGTCCTTAAACTGAAGTGTTCCCATTTATTAGTTCAGTGCTATACTGCAGCAATGGTGGGGAACATGGATGGGAACAGAGGAACAAGAAAAGTACGGGACACTGCAAGGCCCATGAAACATGATAAAGACATGAGGTAGATGTGATATTTTAAAGGAAGAATGAATCACACAGAGAAAGAGACTGGCTGTCCAGGACATGGAAGTATTGGATAAATAAGGTCTTAATATGGGGTATTCTTTTGCAAATGGACGTAATCAAACCAGATTCAATGAAACCACGTTGCCCCATAACCCACTGCCATTCTGAGCCCAGTACTCTATGATACCGTTTATTAAAATTAAACAAAAGTGGACACTTATCTTGGTGGATCCAGCCTCACCAGGAACCATGTAGGGGTTAGGTTGGAATCCCTCCCCCAATGGCCATGATCCGGTGCCTTTGTGAAGGGCTCACAGAATTCACACTATTAAAACTCTAAAGGTAATTAGGGATTCCAGGGACAGGGGAACCCAATAGGCTGGAAAGGTCTTAGGTGAAAACTGATGGGAAACACAGCGGCTGGAGTTCTAGTGTCCATCTCAAAGATAGAAATCATGCATAGCATAGCATAAAAGGAGGAGGGGGTGATAAGTTTATAGAATCTGAGCTGTTTGTCCCTGACCACATTACATCAACACAAGGCTTATTTAAAAACAAAACAAAACACTGTGTTTGGGTCTCTAAGCAAGTGTCTTCTTTTGATCAATATCTTACATGCAATTTCACTTAAATGAAGGAAAAAAAACTGTTTGCCATGACCCTGTTGTCTCTTAAATCCACACATCAAAGGAACAAGTCTGAACTGGTTGACCTTCTGGTTCAGTTCTGATAGTCCTTACATGAAACAGAGATTTGGCTCCATCTTAAAGTGGCAAATAAAGTGATATGAGATGGCTAAAAGATTTGATAACAAATTCCTTAATGTTTGGGCAAAGAGAATTTATTATTTATGTTGTTATTCATGTGGATGGGGTTTTGCCTGTATGTATATTTGTACACAATGTGTGTCTGGTGACGGCGGAGGCCAGAATAGAACACTAGATCTCCAGGAACATGAGTTACAGATAGTTGTGAGCTGCCAAGTGGATGCTGGGAGTCAAACCCAGGTCCTACTGAAGGGCAATCGGTGTTCTTAATTGGTGATGCCCCAAGACAAGTATTTCTAATTTAAGAAAGAACCATTTTAAGGCATTTTATTGCTCGGAAGAATGTTTGAGTATAAAGCCGTTTTCCATCTAGAAATGTGAGTTATCCTTCATAGTTTTCTAAAAAGAGGTATCAAAAGATCCCTACTGCTAAGTACATATTATGAAGTCCAGACTTTGCAAGGACCAGGCTAAAGACATGGGGTATGGTGATTTAAATAGCCACAAATGTAATCTCACCGGCTATGGATTAAGTTAAGGTACAATGTGGTTATCCACACATGAACTGGATGGTACCACACACAATTAAGTCTGGTTATTATCATTCTATCATCAGATGGCTTTGATAGTTACTGCTTGGGTCACTCTGAGAGAAGCCAGCACACACTGATATGAAGTAGGCTGCAGGCTCTGGGATGGCTCTCTGGGGATTCGGAAATGATTCTTACAGTAGAGGAGGCCTTGGGGCACCAGTTACTCCAATTAGTTTCCTTTTACCAGCTCTTGGCATAGTATCTTCGCAGATACTATGTTTTTCTGAACTTACACAGTGAACTTCTTATATCATAAATGAGGTCACTTTTCTGGATAAAAGTCTTTCCATGGCTTCCTTCCTCTCACTATTTGTAATGAAATCCAAGCTTCATTTCCGGATATTAGCCATCCTGCATGCTGCTGCCTCTCCTTTTTAGGGGGCAGAAGGTGAGACAGGGTCTCTTGTATTCCAAATGAGCTCAATGATACTGCTTCAGCTCATGACCTTTTACTCTCAATCTTCCCACCTCTTCCTCCCAAATTCTGGGATTTGGGGTGTGTACCACCATCCCTGGCTTCCCGTGCTTGCTTCTCTACTAATTCAAGAATGACTCTTTATTTTCCTGTCTTTCATATTCCAAACTCACCTTTGGGAGGGGGGATTTGTTCATTTCTTTACATTCAAATGCATGTCAGATTTTCTCCATTTCGTTCCTATTTCTTAGTTTTCCTAGACTTGTCTCTCCCTCTCTCCTTACTGAGTTCACATCACCTCCTTGAAAACTTTAGTTTTACACACTCACTGTGTCCATACATATGGACTACCACTATGTTTAATGCACATGCCATCATCTTATTTACACATTGATGCTCTTTCCTGTTTACTGGCTAGTTATTCACACACGCATATAAACTCTGTTAGTAGAGGTCCTGATCTTTCATTTCTGCATGGTAATGGGAATTCAATAAACACTTAGTAGGGGACAGGGTAAGAAGATAAGCTAAGATGAAGTGATTTTCAATATTCTATTCCTAAATCTCCCTCCATCCACAGCAGTATGTTCAGTTTCAGGGATTAAGGTTCCCCTTCCACTGGTGGGACTCTGTGACCAAATTGTGGACATGGGAAGAAAAACTGTGTCTCCAGCAGCAGATGGCAGCACTGCCTTGGAACAAAGGCATCTATGATTCTAAGGACTTTTGTCCCCTTGCTTCCCACTAAATGAGTAACATCACGTTTACTGTTAAATGAGTACAATTTGCATTTATGTTTTGTGAGATAAGAAAAGAGCTGATGCCTTCAAAGAGGTGTAAGCCATCCTTTCTCTCTGTATCAATTGAAGTTTTTAGTTCAGGGATCCAGAAAAACCCACTCTTGACTTTCTTTAAGTGGGAAGCAGTTAGTTATAGGCCCTGAAAGATCTAGACTGTGGCCATAGCTACAGTTCTTGTTTTTAGCTTTGTCCTGTTTTCCAGAAGTGGAGGGGGGGGTAAGAGTAAATGGGAAGGAATAGGCAATTTCACTGCGTATCGAACAATGAAACTAAATAATCTGAATTTAAGTAGTCTGCCCAGACTCATGCAGAGACAACACAGAGCTCTTAGTAGGAGCTTTACCACACTGTGTGACATTATAAGAAACTGCTTGTTTTGAAAGGAAATGAGGGATGGCAATCATACAGTCCTTAGTGTGTGACTTCAATATCCCACTCTCACCAATAGACAGGTCATCCAGACAAAAATTAAACAGAGAAATCCTGGAGTTAAATACCATCATCAAATCAAATGGAGCTAACAGACATCTATAGAATATTCCATCTAAACACAAATTAACATAGCTTCTTCTAGACAGCTCATGGAAGTTTCTCTGAAATTGAACCCAAAGCAAGTCTCAACAGATACAAGAAGAGTGAAAAAGCACCCTGCATGCTACCTGACCACCATGAATTAAAGCTAAATACCACCAACAACAGAAGTTTATAAACTGGTGGAAAGTGAACAACTCACTACTGAGAGAACAATGGGCCAAGACAGAAATTCACAAGAAAATTAGAAACTTTATAGAACTGAATGAAATTATAAACATATTCTGACTAGTCTTAGGTGAACTTGATACAAACTAGAGTTATTGGAAAGGAAGGAGCCTCAATTGAGAAAATGACTCCATAACATCCACCCACAAAGCATTCTCTTATTTAGTAATTGATGGGGAAGGGCCCATCCCATCACAGTTGATGCCAGCCCTGGGCTGGTGGTCCAGAGTGCTATAAGAAAGCAGGCCAAGCATGCCATGAAGAGCAAGTCAGTAAGCAGCATCTCCCTCATATGGCCACTGCATCAGCTCCTGCTTCCAGGTTCCTGCCCTGTTACAGCTCCTGTCCTGACTTCCTTTGATGATGAACCACAAGATGGAAGTATAAGCCAACTTCCTCCTCAACCTGTCTTTTGTTCATGGTACTTTGTTGCAGCAATAGAAACCCTAATTAAGACAATACCCACGGAAGGCAGTTCTAAGAAGCAAGTTCATAGAACTAAATGCATATATCAAATAACTGGGCAGGTTTAATATTAATAACTCATTGGCACACCTGAAAGCTCTAGATCAAGAAGAAATAACATCCAAAAAGTGTATATGGCAAGAAATAATCAAACTCAAGGCAGAAATCAATGAAATAGAAACACATGCACATGCACACACACTCAGGCACATGTACACATGCGGGTGTGCACACACACAAAATGGAGAATCAATAAAATGAAGAGCTGGTTCTTTGAGAAAATCAATAAGACTGACCAACCATTAACCAATTTATCTAAAAGATAGAGAGAAGGGATCCAAATTAATACAATTATAAGTAAAAGAGAGACATCACAAGAGACAGCAAGGATATCCAGAGACTATAAAGGAGTACTTTAAAAAAAAAAAAAAACCTATGTTATAACAAAGTGGAAAATCCAAAATAAATGTATACATTTCTCAATATATACCACCTGCCAATGTTAAACCAAGAGCAAAGAAGCCAGTATAACATACCAATATCCTCTAGTAAGACAGAAGCAGTAATTAAGTTCTATCAGATCTACAAAAAAGAATAAATGTCAATACTCCTTACATTCTTCTGCAAAATTGAAGCTGAAAGAGCATTTCCTAATTCTTGGTACAATGACATTATTTCCCTGATACCACACAAAAACCCAAAGGAAAATGAAAATTGTAGACCAATATCCCTTATAAACATATATGCAAAGACTCTCAATCATTAATCTTTGCCTCCTCCTTTGGTGAGTTTGTTCATATTTTATTATCATCTGTATGTTAAAGTCTCAAAAAATATTTCTACTATAGACCTTTTGAGTTCTAGATCTGTATTTGCTGCAAGCTTATCCTATGTAGAGAGCTTGTTCACCAATGAAACGCAACATAAATGTTTGGAAATAAACTATTGAGTTTTCAACAAACCTGTCCTTCTCTCACTGTGCTCAATTGAGAGCAGACTGACGACTTTGTGGTTAAAATACTCTTGAGAACATGTAACTCCTCTGCTGTCTTTTTCCTTCCTCTTCCTCTCTACTTTCTTACAGCCCACAGGTTAGTCATCAGTCATTCACCTATTTTGAAAACATACACAAAATATGTCCACCTGTCATGTTTTCTGAAGTACGATAATCCCTGAATCACTGCTGTAACACCTAACTACGCTGGCTGCTTTCACTCTGGTTTGCCAGTCTATTCTCCGCATTCCAGCCTGAACTAATCTTTCAAAGAGTAAAACAGAATCTGATCTGCCAGTCCTTCCCTGAGGGTCAATGGTAACCAGTCATCGCACTTACAGTACAGATGAGAGTCATATAATCCACAGTAATAGCTTCCAAAATGCTACAGTCAGGTCCCCATGATCTACCCCAGCCCACTCTTCATCCGCTCTCCATTGACCAGCTCCCCTTCTTCACTGAACTCTGTTTCCCCTGTACCTGATAACTTCCCTGTCTCTCGAACACTTACCACTGTTAAAGAAAATTGGGATAGATCTCACCCGCAGCTTTCTAACTTCTTTTACCTGACTTGAGACGTCCTTACTTCATAATACTAGTCACGAGCTTACTAAATGTTTGCTTTGTGTACTTTTTCTTTATCTTGTCTATCTCCACTTGTGTTTGATCCATGAAAAAAACAATCATTTCATTTCCTAAATAGCAGGTGAAATGGTGGATCATAAAATTTCAAACAGAACACTTAATTCAACTAGACAATTAAACTAAATACGAACAAGCTAACATATGTATGTACTATAAATTATAGTAGTTAAAATACTTTTTGACTCTATATGGAAAAATAAAATTAGGGAACCTGTGATACACAAAGTTAATAGGAAATGAGTGGTTTTAAACAGTTCCATGACAATTTGAGACTTGGCTTGCTGACTTGTGATTTGAATAGAATATTTTAGAAGTTGCACTGAGATAGTGACCACCTGCAAGATCAAACTTTGACTTCAGTTCCATACATTTCTGCAAATGATGACAATAATCTCCTTAGCTGAATAAATTTATTTCTTCACAATTTTAAAATTAATTTTGTCATTTGGCAATCTCCTACATGGATCTAATGTGTTCTGATTGTCCTCCCAGCCCCCTGCCCTTCCTCACCTCCCCCCATGCCTGGCAATGACACCCCCATCCCTACTGCCCCCTTTTGCTGATTAATGACTTTGTTTTTCTTTTGTGTCTTATTTCATTTAACCAGAGCTATCTCTGTGAAAACTTAACTGGGACTATGAAAAAAATTTAATCCCAAGAAAGTAAACTCAGGAAGTGCAGAAATGATGAAAAATTAGTACTGTATACATATGGTTTAGGAGCATACGTGGTTTTGTCTCTCTTGTTCATTTTAAGCATAATGGATTATACAAAGTGAGTGTTTTCATTATGCACTCCTATAGACACATAATGTCCTTAGATCACATTAAATTACTCTGTTCTCTCTCCCCTCCCCCTTACTTTTATGCATTTTACAATCATTTAATCATGCCTATCCCATGATTATTTAATAAGGCTTTATTTCTTCGTATGATTACCTTTATCTTTAGTTCAGTAAGAACTAAAGAAACTCTCCAGCTCCCTTGGACATCTTATGATAGGCAGGTACATCAACAGCTTCCTTTTCGCATCCCCCATAGCCCACCTCTCTGAACTCTTCCTTCTGTTCTGCCCTGACCTGGAAGGCTGCTCTCTGGGATGTACTAGAAGGGTCCATGGATGAACTCCTTCAGTTCGTCCTCTGGAGCCCTTGTCCATTAGATTCCTTATGTTTTTCTCTCTTGTTTTATCATATTGGTGGAACACCAAAGAAATCATATACTGGAGAGAATATGTTTAAATGTCCATATATGAAACTGGTTAGATACTTCTTGACATTTGATTGATAGTGTTAGTAGAAGCTTGCTAAGGATAATTTACCATTTCAATTCAAAGACATGCTATCATCTTTCCAAGCTTCTAGCACTGCTTTAAAATTCTTTATTATTGCCATTACTGATAGATTAAAATATGTCTGTATCAAAGCAGAAGATCTGGACTTTAGCACAAATATTCAGATGCCTCATTATAATACGTGTAGGTGAGTCTGCTCTGGTCATTGTCCTGATGCTGGGTTATTAAAATATGGAAATACAGTGTCCTTCAGTTCCACACAACTTTTCTTGTTTTATTTCTTTGATGGTTCAGCTTTCTCTTTTCTGGTATTTCTTTATGAAGCTTTTCATTGAGTGATAGAATTTCCTGACCGGTCCTCTCATCTCATTTTTCTTTCTCATTATCAGAACCTCTATTCTTTTGTCCTATCTTCAAAAGATAGTCCATAGAAATCCAACCAGTGTTTTCTGTGTTCTGAATTTCTGTAATTATAGCTTTAGTTGCTTAGAGGTTTTTTTTCTGCTTGATATTTGAACACACCTTTCTGCCTTACCTTACTTACTCCTGTTCCATGCCAACAATGTATTTCATTATTTTGAGTCAGGTAAGGATGCTTTTTTTAAAAAGTAGATTTTCTTGCCTTTCACATATATTTTGTTATTTCAAGTTTTTTCTTCTTCTCCTTCTTTTTTAATGTTCTTCTTTTGTTAGTGTTCTCATACCAGATGCCTCATTTTCCGAGTGTGTTTGTTGTTCAAGAGGAGACCACATTTGTATCATCATATGAACTGTATTCATGTATATGGCAAGACTAAAGGTGTTTCCAGAACACCCCAGTTTGAGATGATGGAGACCTCTGTATGGGGATGTGGGAAAGCACAGAGATGGGGAAGATTAACAAGAGGTACCAGGGCCCTTCAACTATTTTTGCAAAGCTCATGCATTGAAGCTGGTTGGTGGATGCTCATTCTTATTATTCTTGATATGCTTGTACATCACTTAACTAATCCATTACAAATAAACCAAAGAAAAGCGTAGGCCAATAACAAAGAATACTGAGAGCAATGCTCATTGCTTGTTGACTAGAGCTTTCTGGTGAGTTGCTGGCTAAGGATTTGTAAATAAATATCTGTAATTTTAGGTCGTTCATAAGAAAGATTTTGAAATCCCACCATTATTCATAAAAGTATCGAACTTGTTTTTCACTTCTTCACTGTGAAGCTTATCTTTCTTGGTTCCCCCATAAGCTTTAAATTTCTTAGGTTTGCTGTTCAACTTATTTTGTTGGTAGAGGTCCACTTCTATGGTGAACATTTTGGGCTTCTGTTTCCTATGTTGACAAAAATCATTTCACTGTCAAATATAGAAAAGAGAGAGATCCTACAGATATTACCAGTGCATTTGATCTGCCTTCTTTTCTTGGAAATCATTCAATTTCAAGATGCTTGAAACACTTAGGATAATCTAATGTATGTACTTCGTACATTTGATCAATTAGGTTTATAGGCTAAGTGCTTGGTGGATGGCTTTGTCCATACTGTGTTTACTCAATCAGACATTTAAAGTGCTTACTTTTTAAATTGCTTAAATCCCAGAAGAAGATTGCACTTTTAGTTATATCTATGTTTATAGAAATTATATATTTCAACACAATGAATTTGACGTTGTCCTGTTTTGGGAAAAGACACACCCCTCCCAATAAAAAGCTAATTAATAGTTGTCGAAACACAGTCCAAGAATGGAATTATGTGAGATTTCTGAGTGCTTGTGTGAAGACTCCAGGAAAACAAGACCTGAACTCAGTTTCTTCAAAACATAGTATTGTTCTTGCGATGTTTTCCATGCTCCTCCCAGATATCCATATCATAAGTGCAATGGTAAAAGAAATCACATAGTCTGATGTCTATAGCATACCCTTCAAGCACTCATTAACTACAAAGATGCTGGTGAGAATTTCTTCGGAGAAAGCAGTCAGTGATTTTATACATTTCCTTCTCTCCTACTCCCTATATGGGTTCAGGCTAAATGAAGTTCTGTCATTAAAGGGAGTGAACTTCTTCAGCCGAAGTCACCAGAATACTTGCCCACCAGCTGGTGGAGGAGATAGGCTGTAATCTGGGGTGCAATCCACGTGGCAGCTGTGATTTAGTGTTCTGGAATTCAGATGCATGCTAGGTGACTACCAGGAAACTAGTTCATGCTGGTCCCGAGATTGTTTTAATAGGGATATCATAATGAGAGTTTCAGGTGGTTGTAAGTCACCCTGTGGGTTCTGGAAACCAAATGGGCGTTTTCTTAACCAATGAGCCATGTCTCCAGTCTTGTGTTATTGTGTTTTGAATACTGGAAATAGAACACTGCTGTGAATCTCAGATTTGCTTTGCTCTGTATTAACTGTGGTATTTTCCTCTAAGTTTATTATTAACTATCACTCATAAACTCCACAGAATTTACCTCTAACACTATCAAAGTCTGGGTTAAAATGTTTTAAAATGGAGGCTGTTGAAACGTGCTTTGCTCTGAACCTTATGACCTGAGTTCAACCTCCAGGCGGGAGAAGAGAACTGAGTCCATAAGGTTGTTCTTTGCCCGATATCATGCATTTACAGAGTTACAAGTTCACATACACAGAAGCACAAGAAATGATGGGGGCGGGGGAGAGAGAGAGAGAGAGAGAGAGAGAGAGAGAGATAGAGAGAGAGAGAGAGAGAGAGAGAGAGAGAGATAGCAAGCTTTAAAATATCTTCTTTTCTTTTGTTCTCTCCATTGCTGAATAACACCACCAAGAAGAAAAGTGGTCAGCTGGACAATGATAGAGACCTATCTGTCCTACTTAGCATTCTTGCTCAGCAGAGCACTGGTAGAACTTCTTATGAGAGGAACCCTTATCGTCAGGTTTGCTATTTTGGACTGCTATATAAAACAAGTGCACAGTATTTATAACTTACTATTAACTAGAACTTACCCAAATAACTAGGGCCCATTTACTCAAATAGGCTTTATTTGCTTTCTCTTCAGGTGAGCTAGCTCTAAATCTGATCATTGCTGATTGCTCTATACATGTAGGACTATTTAAAAAAAAAATCTATGGGCTTTGTCTTCCTTGTTTGACCTTTTCATGACAGCACTGCTTGTAGCTGAAGATGACTTTGAACTTTGATTGTCTTGTCTCTACCTTCCAAGTGTAGGAATTACAGGCATGAGCCACCAGGTCCCATTTACATAGGGCTACAGATCCAACTCAGGGCTCCAGGCATATAAGGCAAACACTCTACCAATGAACTATACCATCAGCCCAAATCAGTTTATCTTGCCATATTGTTTTTAAATTACCTGATAGCTTTAGAAAATTTCAGTCATTAGCTAAAGAGTGCTAAAACTTAATGATTCGTTACTACAATCAGTTCTTAATAGGATCTCAGTGTGCAAAAAGTAAATAAGGATGACAGTAAGCACACTATAATTTTAGATTATTTATTTGCATATTTAGAATGGTAAAGGCATTTGATTCTTTAAGTTTGTATTCATGAAATGGAAGGCAGAAATAAAAACAAATAATATGAATATAAATAGGATAAATGGTTCAAAGATTTTTAAAATATTCATATCATAGAATCAAAATATTATATAATACTGAGAGGAAACTTATTTTTCATTAGAGGTAAGCAATTTTCAAAGAAATGCAATACCCCCCCCACACACATATCCAATTTTATTGTCTGTATAATATCTTACTATTTGATTGTCTTGACTCTAATGGCTATGCTTCGGTATAGTATTAAGTCTCAACATTCTCTAACAAATGATTCAGTCAAATGAAAAGATTTTTAAAAATAAAAAGACATGATTTTCGAAACTCACTTTACAGGTTCATGGCTGTTGGCTGTGTTTTCTTGGAGCTGACCCTTCTTTGGCTGTAGCTCCTTGCATTGTCTTTTAGATGTTCTTGCTACTGCACTGGGTCCATTCCCATCCTGAAATCTACATCTCCATGTCCAGGGAGGCCTTGAAACCCCTGGTTTTCCCTCCATCTTCAGCAGATGGTTGGAGTAAGAAGTCTGTCCTTCCCCTGTCTCCCTCTGCCAAACATTAAGAAGCTTTGATTCTGAGTAAAACACTGAAGGCTGAAAGCCCAAGGAAGCAGTATCTGCTTTAGGTTCAAAAGAACAAGTTATTCATTTACTTAAGGAATGCCTGAGGGTAATATTTAGCTTCTACAGCTAAACATGTTTATGGGGATGCAGTCCTACGCTTGTCTGGCATCCATCATTCCTTGTGAAATCCTAGTTTAAGTCGTACTATGTTTTCTGACCTAAAAACACATTGTTATATCAAAATGGAATAAACAAGGTAAAATACTTCACAGATAATAATAAGTGCCCTTGAAGGTGTGGCGTCACTGAAAGCTATCAGCAAAAATATAAAATGTGTCAGATGGAAATGTGGTGGGGAATGTTATGGGATTTCCCCAAGAGATCAAAAATTGAGCTGCTATAGAATCCGTCAATTCTAGCAATGGCAGTACGTTCAGGATACTTGAGAGCAGGATCTTAAGGAGACTCCTCAGAGCTACGTGGGGAACAACACCATCTAGTATGGACCCCAAAGGGAATCCTCCCAAGCACTCATAATGAACAGATGGATAAATACTTTGTAAGACACAGAGAGGGAACTTGGGCATATTACTAGCCTTAATCAGGAAGGAAGTCTTAATACATGCTAAAGCACGCATAAACTTTAAGAATATTGTTGGAAGTCACTCAACCTTCCTAATATGTGGGGGTCACGATCTGCAGTTTGAAAACTGGTGAAAATGGTAAGAACAGAAGGAAAAAAACTATATATCCTACTTTTATGAAGTATATAAAGTACTGAAATTCACAGAAATAAAAGCAGACTAGTGGCTACCAGTGCCAGAGAACAGGAAAAAAAAATCAAAAGAGGTGACTTAATAGGAATGCAGTTTCAGGGCTGCAAAATGAAAATTCTGGACACCTGTTTTATAATAGTGAGAATATTTTTAACTGTATACTTAAAATGGCTAAGATAATGAGGAGCAAATGATGATTTTAAAGTATATGTACTTAAACAGTTTATTTAAAATATTTATTTAAAATACTTAAAAAATAAAATTTTATTATTCTCTATTTTATTTATTTAAAATATTTCTTGGTAAACCAAGAGGCACAGACTCATTCAGTGGCTGGTTATAGGCTAAGTCTTCTAGCCTAAATCATGATTAAAGACTGTATGCAGTTATCTCGTGGTGGAAGCCAATTGGAATGTCTGTGAGCCCAGGATGGTGATACCGTCAGGGTGGCTGCCTTGAGACCAGTGACAATGTCCTGAACCTTTCTGGGGCTTGTGACTGTTCCACACATCACTGAACTGTAGGGCTGATCACACTATGAAGGATCAATTATATAGAATAAGGCAGATGAAGATATATTATGATTTAGACTGTGGGATTATAGCACAGCCTGTCTGAGTTTAAACCTTTGTGCTCCCCCTCTGCTCTTAAGAGTGTGACACTGGGCGAGTGTGTGAACCATTCAGGACCTTTAACTGTCTCTCTTTCTTCTTATAAAGAATGAATAATTACCTACGGGTAAGCTCAGGAACAGTGTGCCAAGGAACTATGTAATGTTTACCACAGTCTCTGGCATGGGCAAACACTGACTCTTTGTTATCAATAACTAACTTATTTTTCAAAAGAGATGATTGAGGCTAAGAGCTTTCTGACTGGGAAAACAAAATGATCCTGTTTCTGTACAGTTTCCAAAGTCAGATTTTATAACTATTGCCATTGTGTAGATTATTTGAGTCCTTCAAATATTTTATTTTTACCGCTGCTCTCTCTCCAAATCCCGTGACACTCTGAGAAGTAGCCAAAGCCTTGTCTCTTTGTGTGATGGAAAGAAAGAACTGGAGATCCTGAGCAAAGGCAAGGAGGGGCCCAAGGCTGTTGTTAAGGCTTTGTTATGTGGTACTGGGACACGGTGGAAAGCCTTACATCTTTAGGTCAGTTTCTTCTTGTGGAGAATTAGATTACTATTTATTAATGGTGGTTCCCTCACACGTTTGATCCACATTTCCAAAGTGCAGGACAAGTAAAATTGTATATTTCAGCAACTTGACAATGGGCACACCACTTATACCTCTGGTAACTTCTATTTTGGGTTCCCACATTCTTTGGGTCTCTCAAACAGAACCGAAGATTCTGAGATATTTTGTTAATGTCAGTTCCCCTCCCCCATTTTTCTGCTTCGAGAAATAGGTAAAATGCAGTGGCAATAGTTTGTAAGAGAAGTAAGGTTTACTCCACACTGTGTTATCTGATGGAGAAGCCAGAAAGTCGTCCTTCAGATAGGCTACTCAGAGGTAGGAATCAAGCTGAATCTTCTAACGCTATTGTACTGGGTAGTTTTGTGTCAACTTGACACAAGCTGGAGTTATCACAGAGAAAGGAACTTCAGTTGGGGAAATGCCTCCATGAGATCCAGCTGTAAGGCATTTTCTCAATTAGTGATCAAGGAGGGAGGGCCCCTTGTGGGTTCTGCCATCTCTGGGCTGGTAGTCTTGGGTTCTATAAGAGAGCAGGCTGAGCAAGCCAGGGGAGGCAAGCCAGTAAAGAACATCCATTCATGGCTTCTGCATCACCTCCTGCTTTCTGACCTGCTTGAGTTCCAGTCCTGACTTCCTCCGGTGATGAACAGCAATGTGGAAGTGTAAGCTGAATAAACCCTTTCCTCCCCAACTTGCTTCTTGGTCATAATGTTTGTGCAGGAGTAGAAACCCTGACTAAGACAGCTATCATCAAGGGTTAATTTTTTTTTTTTTAAATAGCAGCAAACGTTTATTTGTATGTAGTGGATACTTTCTAAGGAATGTGCATAAATTGTTGAGCACGATAGAATAGCCTGGAGTGAGGACAAGCAGGGAGGGAAAGGAAGTCGCTGAGGAGCACAGAGCTAGTTTAGTAAGCAAATAAGCTCAGGGCATCTGAGTCCAGAAACAGCGTGTTTAGGCAGGAGGCTTTCCAATGTCCTCCTGATGATAAGGCTTGCCGAGATGGAACCTTCTCCTCCCTCTGTGCCCAGAGGTTCCAGCCAGGTTACTTACTCAGAGTTGCAAGCTCTTAGGCAGGCCTGGGAAGCAACAGGTCAGGCCTCGCCCAGGGCCTCAGGTAAGAAGAAAGGACAGAGGGGAGACCAGGATGAATAAATCAAACAAAGAGCCCTATCTCAGGGAACAGCAGTGAGAAGAATTAACACAGAAGGAGTGACTTTCATGTGGTCAATGATAGCCCAGCACAGCCATAGATAAAATGTTACGACAAAAATACCACAGTAGACCAGCTATGTGGCCTGGGGGAAGTGCCATAGTAGGCCAGCAATGTGGCCTGGGAAGCCAGAGTCAGTTTAAAGACGCTACAATCCAAATAGACTGCAGACAGGCAAAGTAGAGTTTCTGGGTCTGCTTCTGGATGTTTGGTGTGATTTCATTTTAAGGAAAAATCATCGTGGTTATCTAGGTGGTATCTAGGCAAAGCTACCACGGTAATCGCTGTAGTACTGGCAGGAGCACCGTGCAGGTTAACAGGAGTCGTGGGGAAGAGCCACCACCAGCCGCACAGCACCTCTGGTTAAATGTAGCCAGGCAGGTTGGGTACTTGGCAAACACATAAGTTTAGTACTCAAGAGTCCAGGACTTGGGTGAAGGAGGACAAGGAATCATTCTGTTTTACAAATTAAGAATCATTCCATTTCTACAGCTACAGCAAACATGTGGTTTCCCTTTTGTAGCTCTGCACATTTTCATGATTACACACATCAATACAATGTGCCTAAAAAGTATACTGGGTGTGACAAAAAAAAATTACAATGACTCACGTCCCTTACCCATCTATCCTCTAGATAAATCCACTCTTTTAGAAAAACAGGCAAAGTCCAGCTAGCTCCTATCAGAGAGAGCTTCAGCATGCATGCCCATGGGAACGCCTGCACGAGCGCATAGTAACGCACTGCAGCAAAAGGACTCAATGAGTCCCTGCATGTATGCTGTAGGAACCAGGTTACAGACTAGAATGAAGGATTATTGAGCTGTACACTGATAGCCCTGGTGATCACAAAGGCCGGAAGTCCTGCAGGAAAAAGGAACAAAATGAGAGCAGGGAGCCGAGAGAAGTGCTTGGAATTAATAAAGCAGGCTTAGAGAACGGAGCCTGCACAGGGGCTGCAGAGAAAATACAATATATGAACAAGGTCATACTTAACGATTATCTATTGTTAAATCTGAACTTTAATTGATCCGGTTATTCTGGACTTTTATTTAGTAAACGCTCTTAGGTCCGCAGGGCTGTAACGGGACCTACCAGTTGATGAAGTTGCTAAATTCATCAGTTGTCTCTGGAATTAGTCTCGGTTGCCAGTGCATGGAGGTTAGCTGGAAAAATACAGGAAACATAAATAGAAATAAAGACGACACATCTGTGTGTCAGCCTTGGGTTTCGCTCCGGCGCCCCCTGTAGGAAGCAGAAACTTGGTCGGGCGATGACCATATCACAAAACCAAGGATCCTTTCAGTTGTGAGATAGTAATTTAAACACTATCATGGGTACCACCATGGTCAATCCAAGTTATTTAATACCGAAGTAAAGCTAGACACATGTATGAAAACTATTTATTGAACTCCATTATTTTCTGTGCTAGCTGAAAAAAAAAAGATTAAGGGAAATTAAATAATCTCTGGAAAAATCTGCTGATCAATTTTAAGTTTTACTAAGGGATATAATTTATAAATATAACAGTTTTCAGAAAGAAAGCACTGTAAGTTGTTCAACATAAAGACATTAGAAAGTCACTCTTCCAAATACATAGAAAAGATCTGAGTACAAAAATAGGTTATCTACTCCTCTTACATACAACATGAGCACATAGCAAAAAATGGAGGTACTTCATGGCTAAAATTTCTAAAGATATTATATTGGCCTGAAATGTGAGGGTTTTATTTTATTTAATTTTTGGTTATTATTGTTTTTTCTTTGAGATAGAGCCTTACTGTGATGCCCAAGTCTCCTGAGTAGCTGAATCACAGGAGAGTGTCGCCAAGTCTGGCCAGAATGATCATGTTATTTGTAAAGTATTTTTAGTGTTATCTATATGGCAAGAACACACTTTCTAAATAAGTAACTTATGATGTAGGAAATTAAATTTTTGCTTTTGAAATGTCATTGTAGATGACCAATCATCATCATCAATATTTCACAGAACAAATAACTTTAAAAACAACCAGCAGGCAGTCCCAAAGGACCACTGCTTAAATCACTTAACTTACCATTTTTAATATCACTACTAATTACACATTTTGTATCTCTACTCCCTTCCTTTTTATGTTATTTATTCTGGATTAATTTTGCAATCTGGTTAAAAAAATTAAAAATCATATCTTTCCAAGAATATTTACATGAAGTATGTAATGCCAAGTTGGACATTTTCTTGATTAATTTGGCTAGCATCTTTAGCCATTTAATTTTATGTTTTTAGTACACACTGGGATAATGACCTAATTTTTTTTAAAACTTCCAGATTATTGCTTACAAATAGTGTAATTTAATTATTTCAGCTAGAGTAATACATTATATATTGTAACCAAATTTAGTTACTAAAAATGAGGAAGAAAAATATTATAACCCCAAGAAAAATAATATATAATGTTCAATGAAGCTACTTACAGTGGGTCTTTTCAATATCATGCTTGTCATAAAATTCTACCCACAAGTATACAGCTATCATTTTACATGATATTAAAACTCCTTGTAAGATAATATATATTTCCTAATGTTTTTGATAACTGAGCCATAATTATACTATTACAATAAAACATAATTCTGAAAATATAATTTCATACTTTTGTTCATAAACATCTCTAGCTGTCCTTTGTCAATTTCTTATCATAATTTATTTTTAAGGAATCTCCTGCTTTCTTCTAATTTGTGATTTCTACTCTGCCTTGGGTTTGAAAACTATATAATCTAATGTGTCGAGATCTTATCTAAATTCAGTTAGTGTGCTCTGAAATGAAAAGCTTATGTCTACAACTACATTGTCTTTGGCATATAAGTGATGCATCATTCATTTAAGTAAATCAATGCATTGTCTCTCTCTCTCTCTCTCTCTCTCTCTCTCTCTCTCTCTCTCTCTCTCTCCATCATTCTTACTCTCTGTGTATGTCTTTTTCTGTTTCTCTCTGTCTGTTTCTCTCTGTCTCTCTATCTCTCTGTCTGTCTGTCTCTCTGTCTGTCTCTCTGTCTGTCTCTCTGTCTGTCTCTCTGTCTCTGTCTCTGTCTCTGTCTCTGTCTCTGTCTCTGTCTCTGTCTCTCTCTCTCTCTCTCTCTCTCTCTCTCCATGATTCTTACTTTCTGTGTATGTCTTTTTCTGCCCCTGTCTCTCTGTCTGTCTCTGTCTCTGTCTCTCCCTCTCTCTCTCTCTCTCTCTCTCTCTCTCTCTCACTCTCTCTCTCACACACTGACCAGTGAGATAGCTCAATGAGTAGGGCAGAAGCGCTTGCCACCAAGCCTGAGAATCAGAGTGCCTTCATGGCAGGAGAAGGGCACTGACTCCTACAAATGATCCTTTGACCTCACCACACACAGACACCGAAATTAAAAACTGTGAAAACACTATATATGTATATATGACAACCGTTTTTATACTCTCTTAAATATTTATCATCCAATGAAAAGATTAAAGAAACAAAAGATGTCTGCCAAGTGTCGGTATCTGACTAGTGTTTCTGCATTTCCTCAGCAGAAGCAATACTGAGCCGGGGTATTCTTATGTAATCTTCAGAGCACCATAGCATCTAATAATTCTTTCTTATATTCACTTCTGAAAATAAGAGACAGATTCGAGCTTTCTTTTTTCCTAAAAATATATTTTAAATAACTGAAGTGTGTGTGTGTGTGTGTGTGTGTGTGTTTTAATGAGATGGACATTTTGAACTGCTAGTGTGGGTAAAGCAGATTTCCCTTTCTAATTCATACAGGGCTCGTTAGCTCATAAAAGACCTTAAGAGAACAGAAAGGTGGAGGGAGAGAGAACTCTTGCTTGCCTGCTTTGAACAAACTGGGTCACCACCTTCTTAGACATTTATACCTGGACCAAAGCGCCTGCTTTTCTTGGCTCCCAAGTCTGATAGTAAGATTTGTGAATTAGAACTGACATCATCTATGTTTTCTCAGGCTCTTCCTTCCACTGTAAGCATCAGTTTTACAAGCATCATTTGCCCCATTTTGTGTACAATCACAGAGAAAGAATGCAGGGTGACTACACCTTCTTGTATTTGCAACCCCCCCCCCCACACACACCTGTTCAGCAC
This sequence comes from Mus pahari, assembly GCF_900095145.1. Classification (NCBI taxonomy): domain Eukaryota; kingdom Metazoa; phylum Chordata; class Mammalia; order Rodentia; family Muridae; genus Mus; species Mus pahari. The sequence continues at coordinate 8,498,791 of NC_034606.1, read as the reverse complement.
CACCCATGAGGCACAAACTGATGAGCACTCTCCTTAAGGACAAAAAGGTAGCATTCTATAAATTTATTAAAGCATATTGGGACCATGTATATGAATAGGTGTCAAAAGCATTAACAAAAAACCTGGACCCTAGAAATCATCCAACATGTCATACTATGAAAAGATACAAAAATGTCCTTCCTGAACCACTTAGGGAGGAGGACAACTAACTCTTCAATAGTGATGACCTCCCCTAACCTGGCATATGATCACCAGTGTGTACAACAGGAGACCTATAGACAGAGAACTCTCAACTGATTCAGGAGCTCAGCTATGTCTCCACTGTGCCATGGCCTACACAAATTATAGTTCGTCTGTCAACACCTAAGCTTTCTGGACCCAGTCCTATGCCTCATCTCTAAGGCTTCCATCTTTTCTTTGTAGATTGACTCAGCTCAAACCTGTGAACCTGAAGATCCTGTAGGCTGGCTCTATGGCTAGGTGGATTCTCCAGACATAATCCAATAGGATTAATTTATAATGCCCCTGTGGTCACCTCCCTCACCTGCACTACCCATGGAGAATCTCTTTGTATCTCTCTCAGCCTTCTGCCCTGTCTCTAGTAGGTCCTCTTTGGACACCTTGAACTTCCCTGTGGTCTCCTTACTGTTTTTGTTTGTTTGTTTGTTTGTTTGTTTTATAGTCCTTCTGCTTTATTTGTCTCTTTATTTGGTCGTTTTTGTTGTTTTTCTGTTTTAAATCTATGTGTGTGTGTGTGTGTGTGTGTGTGTGTGTGTGTGTGTGTAAAATTATAAGTAATAATTACTAGGCACTATGTCATGTGTGATTTAAGAGTTGATCATAGTACTTAAGATCAACTTAAGAAAATAACCTGTGCTTGCCAATGGGCAGCTAGCAAGGGAAATTTGGACTATTTAGAAAATTGTAGCCAGTGAAACCAACTGAGCTTATGAATTTACTGTTATCCAATAAATTCTGACACTGGAAATTTGTGAGTATTTTGATCTATGCTTCTGATGAGTATGCTCTTTACACAGGAAGGAGCCATTTCAGAAATGAGTAGAGGCATGAAACTGGAAGAATTTTGAGGTCTATATCAGAAATTATAACAGAAGGACCATTTTGATGATTCCTAAGATGAAAAACTGTACTTTATTGGAAACAAGAGGAAAAGGCAGTCCTTGTTACAAAGCAGCAAAAATCAGACTGATTTACATACTAATGATTTGTGCATGGTAGAATTGGCAAGCAACCGAACAATACTTAGCAGAAGTGATTTCAAAGCCGTGAAGGTGTGCTTTGGAATCTTATTACTGATTGTAGTCGATGGTGCTGTGAGAAAATTATTTTTAAAGAAATATTAGGAAGAAATAATCACTAACCTAGAGGTCTGGAAACTTCTCAACTTACCCATATTGAGAAACTCACAAAGACTTGATCTAAAAGCAATATTACGTGGGTAGCCTATCGAGCCCTTGATAAGGAAATTAGGGATATAAAATATAGTTCTAGTCACCTGTCCCAGCAGACGCCAAGAATCGAGAAGAATGAGCCAACAACGATCCTGCTGGTTTGCAGTAAAGGGATGAAGAGGACTAGGTGAAAGAGAGCTAAGCCATTATAATTGTATTCCAGAGAACAGGTTATTAGGGCTATTTGGCCACAACTTGCAGTAAGTATTCTTTATAAATAAAGAGAGTTGCCTAGGAAATTATTCAAAAGTCATCAGGGCTGCACAAAAGCCTAACCAAACAGTCTGTTTGCTATTCTTTTCAGAGGAATCCAACAGAGAGAGATACAGGGGTGCAAGCAGGCAGAGCCGTTGGGATAGCATTGGCATTCTCAGGGACTACAGGTCAAACCATCGACCCCAAGGCTTCTTCTAGTGTTTCAAGGCCTAATGGCATCTGCCCTACTAAGCTGGACCTGCTTGGGACTTGATCTTCCCTCTTTCATATCCTTCCCTTCTCATAAGATGTCAAACTATCCTAGCCCAGCCAATCATTATCTTTTGGTAGCATAAACATGTTTGTCCACAGGGGCTTAGGGTGTAGAGAGCACCTTTATTTTCAGTGCAAAGTGCTTAGTCAGATATTATTGAGGATGGACCATCTCCTCATAATTGGCACAATGAAAAACCATGAGGAGAAACAACAGGATGTTATTTAAAATATTTTTTTTAAAAATACACACACACACTATATATATATATATATATATAGTGTGTGTGTGTGTGTGTGTGTGTGTGTGTGTGTGTGTGTGTGCGCGCATGTGTTTGGGTGTGAATGTAGTGCATCTAGCTGTCAGAGAGAGCATCATGAAGCTGGAGCTACAGGCAATTGTGAACTGCCTGAGGTGGGTGCTGGGAACAAACTCTGGTCATTTGCAAGAGCAATTAAAGGTCTAAACCACCAAGACACTGTCTCCAGCCCTGAGACAATGTATTTATGTCACCCACACCTGTTTTAGGTAATATTTAAAAAATAATTTGGACATTAGACTTGACAATTTATTAGGAATGGCTTGTTACTGCTGGGATTAAGCAGATATATGTTACAAGTGGGGAGAGGAAGAGTGTTGTGAACTCAATACATTCTCTCAAATCCCAGGTACCACCCTGGATACCTGGGAAAGATGATGCTGGGGACAATTAGATTTAGATAAGGTCACAAGGGTAAAGTTCTTAGGAAGGTTATTTATGTACAAAAGAGATGAGATCTTAGTCTCTCTCTCTCTCTCTCTCTCTCTCTCTCTCTCTCTCTCTCTCTCCTCTTCTTCTTCTTCTCTCCTCCTCCCATTCTTTCTCTTGAGAGAACACAGTGAGAAGGCAGATGTCTAGGAGCTAAAAGAAAAAGTCCTCTACAGAACTTGGTCATACATT
>NC_034606.1:8473449-8495899 GCF_900095145.1 Mus pahari | reverse complement strand
AACTTCTACACCAGTATGTTGGGAACAAAATAAAATGAAAGGGAGCCCAGAGGGGACCCAGGGGAAGTTGTAAGGAAAAAGATGTCCAAGGCCCCACCAGAGTTTCTCCATTCTCTGGTCAGTCAGGCGTGGGGAGACTGCCAGGTGCTTTCCACTCGACCCCGGGTGGGCATTGCCTCTGACCCATGCGGTGGGGGGTGGAGAAGGGGCAGCCCCAATGGGGAACCCCTGGAGCCACCTTGCTGTCACTCCAGGGTTGTGGGACAGAGGGGATAGGGAGGAAGTTCCCAACACTGACCAGGGTGTGCAGCGGCCTTGATGGAGCAGAGCACACTCTGGTTTAAGAGCTTTATTATAGAAATGCAGGGAGAAAGAGAGGGGGAGGGAGAGAGAGAGAGAGAGAGAGAGAGAGAGAGAGAGAGAGAGAGAGAGAGAGAATAGTTAGTAAATAAAAACAGGATAAGACCTAAGATATTTGCTATATTTTCAAACCCAGATATATTATGGGGGTAGCGTAGGATAAGTAGTCTTTGTTAATTCAAAGTCTTTGTTAAGCCAAATGATATTTTTCCTTCAGTGTCTAATATTGGAGTTCTACTTTGCTGAATGTGCATGAGACAGCATTATGAGATTTGCTGTCTTAACTCTTCCCAGAAGAATGCTAGCCACTGAGGATTTGGACATTTTAATCATGAAAAGTCTGGAATGTGAATTAGATAGCCATCTTGGGACCATGAAGTAGAAATATAGAAAAAAAGGTTAGCACTATGGAAGCAGAGTCAAGAAACGGAGAGAAAATGGAAATGTTTTTTGTTTTTAATCATTTCTTCAGACAGGTCCAGACTCATTTCAACTCACCTAACCTGTAAACCACAGCCAGGCTGACTTGGAATGCTGGATTTGTGTTTAAATAAGTTTAATAGTGATTTTCTGTTACTCATGTCCAAAAACAGTCTTGGAATGGAGGCAAAGTATCCATTTGCGGTGACCCCGCCCACCCTTCCAGGGTTTGGTGCTGTCCCTCAAGTTGCCAATGTCGCCAACCAACACCATCATGGGAATAGTCCTCAGCTCAATCAGTATGTGTACAGAGATGGAAGTGGGCACTACACAGCCAGGATCACAGGTAGTAGTACCCTTAACAGCAACTTCCTGATGTTGTCCTCTTGTCCTCAAGTATCTAGATTTGTAAAGCCCCTTTTGTTTAACTTGGGAGTTTCCATGGCTCATAAAGGCACAGAAAAAGTCCATCTTCTATAGTCAGCCTGGCATGCTGACACTAAAATTTCAGTCACTGCTTTGAACTCAAAATGGGAAAATTGGTTTTGTGTCATCGTCTACATTTGTTAATGAAGCTAGAGAATCCGAAAAACAGTTGTTCTCTGCTTGAAAGCTGAAATGCCAGTGGACATGCCTGCTTCACTTTTCTTTCCCCTTTCCCTTGGACAGGGTTACAGTGAACGTGTGACATTCTGGCTTTCACTGATAGTTGAGCAAGCCAGCACCATCCAAAATACCTTATTAGACACTACAATACAAAAACTATGTTCTATGTGTATCTTTCTGGGTCTGGCTTACCTCACTCAGGATGATATTTTCTAGTTCCATCTATTTGCCTGCAAATTTCATGAAGTCATTGTTTGTAATAGCTGAGTAGTATTCTGTTGTGTAAATGTACAGCATTTTCTTTATCTATTCTTCAGTTGATGGACATCTAGGCTGTTTGCAGTTGCCGGCTATTATGAATAAAGCTGCTAGGAATAAAGCTAACCAAGTGTCCTTCTGGTATAATGAAGCATCCTTTTATATGCACAGGAGTGATATAGCTGGGTCTTGAGGTAGAACTATTCCCAATTTTCTGAGAAACTTCCAGATTGAGTTCCAAAGTAGTTGTGCAAGTTTGTACTCCCACCAGCAACGGAGCAGTCTTCCCCTTGCTACATCCTCATCCTCACCAGCATGTGCTGTCCCTTGAGGGTTTTTTTTTTTTTTATCATAGTTATTCTGATAGGTGTAAGATGAAATCACAGAGTTCTTTTGATTAGTTTCTCTCTGATGACTAAGGATGTTGAACATTTCTTTAAGATTCTCATCCATTTGAGAGTCTTCTCTTGAGAATTCTGTTTAACTCTGTACCCCATTTTTCAATTGGGTCATTTGGTTTGTTGGTATCCAACTTTTTGAGGTCTTTATATAGTTTGGATATCAGCTCTCTGTTAGATGTACAGTCTTTTACTATTCTGCATCCTGCTGTTTTGTCATATTGACAGTGTCCTTTACCTTACAGAAGCTTTTCAATTTCATGAGATCCCATTTATTAATTGTTGACCTTAGTGCCTGAGCTGTTGGTGCCCTGCTCACACAGTTGTCTCTTGTGCCTATGCACTTAAGGATGTTCCCCATCTGCTCTTCTATCAGATTTAGGGCATCCAATTGTACTCTCTTACAAGTGGATATTAGCCAAAAAGTACAGGATAACCGAGTTACAATGCACAGACCCAAAGAAGCTAAGCAACAAAGAGGATCTAAGGGAGGATGCTGAATCTTACTAAGAAGGTTAATAAAATAGATATCAGGGGTAAATGGATGGAGGAAACTGGGTTGGAAAGTGGGTAGAGAGGGGAACAGAAAGGATCAATTGTGAGAAGGACAGAGGAGGAGAGAACTAAGATTGGGGTTGGGCATCTCTGGGACGAACTAGAAACCCAGAACAAGGAAAACACCCAGGAACTTATGAGAGTGACCTTGGAAAGATTCCTAGCAATAGGGGATACAAAACCAGAAACAGCCACCTCCTGTAACCAGGTAAGCCTTCCAATGAAGGGATAGGAACACCAACCCACCTACATAATCTTTAATCCATAATTTGTCCTGCCTACAAAATGTGCAGGGATAAAGATGGAGCAGAAATTAAGGAGATGGCCAACCAGTAACTGCCCCAACTTGAGACCCATCTCATGAAGGATGGTCCACGTCTGACACTACTAATAGTATTCTCCTACACTTGCAGACAGGAGCCTAGTGTAAGAATCCTTTGAGAGGCTTCACCCAGCAGCTGATGGAAACAGGCATAGAGACCCACAGTCAAACATTAGGTGGAGCTTGAGGAATCAAAAACCTCACAAGAAAACTTACAGAATCAACTAATCTGGGTCCATAGGGGCTGAGAGAAACCGAACCACCCACCAGAGAACATGCACGGCACAGATCTAGGTCCCCTACACACATGTAACAAATGTGCAGCTTGGTCTTCATGTGGGACCCCTAACCCATGGAGCAGGAGCAGCCTCTGAGTTGGTTTTCTGCCCTTGGATCCCTTACCCCTTATTGGGCTGCCTTGTCTAGGTCCTACTACAACTTGATAGGCCAAGGTAGGTTGGTTTTATGGGAAGTCTCTCTCTGAATAGAAAAGGAGGGAAGAAAATGGGAGTTAAGGTGAGAGGGAGGAGAGGAGAGAGGGGAAGCTCTGATTGGGCTGCAAATAAAATAAATAAACAAACAAACAAACAAGCAATATATTATATGTCGTCATGACAATTTTATGTATTGACTGTGTTTCACATCACACACCTCCATAGTGAAAATGGTGTTATAAACCACTCAGTGAACCCTAAAACATAGTCCTTTGACTTACAAACTTTTATATCTCTTGGAAGTCTTTTGTCACTTGGATTTATTTTTTTCCTTTATAAATTGTACATAGATTGCTGGCTACTATATGTGGAAATATCTTTTCTTAGATGTCTGTATTTGTAGACTGATTTAATAAAACAGTGTAGTAGTTATTTGTTACTTTAAAAAGACTCAGATAAACTTAATAAGAAACTGAGGAATAGTCAAAGTTTAAAGCCAACACTCACTTTATACCTCCCAAGCCAGTCCCCTCTTTAAAGGCGCCTTTAGCACCTCCTTTCCCCTTTTCTTTCTTTGGTAACTTATTTATCCAAGTTTAGGGTATATATTCAGTTTTGTGGATTTCTATAGTCCTTTCTTATATTGTATAGAATGTGATGGCAAAGAAAACCTTCCAAATTTTTAACAGACATTGCCTTTTATTTCCTTTGATTTGCAAAACTTATGAGATGTGGTAAGTAAGGCTCATGAAAAATGCCCAAAGTCCTGCAGAAGTTAATGACGCCCGTGATAAGCACAGTCTCCTTCTCTGTACCAGACTGTGTTAGATGCTTAGCCATTTTCAGACAAATAAAAAAGAGACCAACAGAGATGACATTTAACATTCGAGCTTTTGAACTGGGTCACACCGTCCTTACCAATTTTATAAACCTGTTAACAACTACACTTGAATTTAGGAAGAAAAAGAGGAATTTCTGTATCATTTTGAGATAACTTTAATGTCTTCCAAATTAGGTTCATGGAATCTTAAGAAAAAAAAATCTCATGACTGTGCTGCTGTTGGACACGCTGGCACCAAGTAACTAGCTTGCCTAGCTCTTCACCCTGGTGCTTCCCACCTGCTGCACCTAGGACTTCCTCAAGGAACGGCTTCTAGGTTCTCCAAATCGCTCTAAGCTAGTCTGAGCACTGCAGTTTACGTCTACTTCAATAAGCACCTATGTAGTTCTAACCGAGTGTGAAGCTCTGGACTAAGCATGATTCTTGGTTATACTTTCGACTTCCCATTGGAATGTTTCTTTTGACTCTGGCTGTTTTCCACAGTTGTCACCTGGTGCAGCAGGTGGTAAGCAGGGTGAAGAGCTAGGCAAGCTAGTTACTTGGTGCCAACATGTAGGCAGCACAGCTCCCTATAATACATATAACAACTGGTCTCTATGCTTACTTTCTGTCATTTCTGCTATAGCCTACATCAGTGTGTAAGTTTCTGTCGTTTTCCTTTCAATATCTGGTTTAACTATTTTTCTTTGAATTCTCTTCCCCCCCCCTCTTAGTTTCCATACTGTAAGTTCTCCTTCTTCTACGTCCCCATGTTGGCTACTTTGAAAATGGGAAAACATGTCTTGGTAATCATTAATTGGCTATATCAAATTGAACTTGATGCAACATGAAAGTAGAAAGTAACTGGCTCTGGAAGTTCAGGTAGCCTTGAGGTGTGTGTGTGTGTGTGTGTGTGTGTGTGTGAGAGAGAGAGAGAGAGAGAGAGAGAGAGAGAGAGAGAGAGAGACGGCAGCATGAATGACTGTTCTGAATCCCAAATCACATAACACAGGAAGTACAACTAGGCATTATTGGGTTTATTGTTCACATAAAAGTGCACATTAAGAATTCAAGCATGAATCACAGGCAGGGGTCAAACTCAGACCAACCATTCACACTGTACCTTGGCAACATGCTGACAAGAATGCAGTAGCTGTAAAAATTATGTAAGGGCAAAGTCAGCTGCTAGGTGTGCTTGTTATTCCAAAGCATTTGCACCCAGAAATATAATACTTGATTTACCTTGTAAGAACAACTCCCCCACAGATATTAATATTTGATTCTGGGGGGAAATGTGCATATCACAGACATTTTACAAAGCTTTACCCTGTTCTAATTTCATAAGAGTTTAGAATTGATTTCAACTGGCAATGTCAAATTATTCAAATGTGAAATATGATTTACTGAAAGTGTTTCTATTATAGAAAGTAAGAATGTTATAGTGGGTGTACTGATGTGAATGTCAATAGAAAATATATATGTACTTTGTTACCTTCCATTCCTTCTAAATTAATCAAAATAATCTAACTAAATAGCATTTGCTTTATATACTTTCAGTAAGACCACATTGCCATGGGGCTTAAATAATCTCACTAAAACTGCTTAGAACAATATTCTATACCTTCTTATTACTCAACATTTGGTATAAAAATAATCTTTAAAGCTAATTTTCAAATTTTTAAATATGGTTTCTATTAATCCATAGGGAAATGAATTTATTTCTGTTTATTAAATCTGTTTATTAAAATATAAACTAACATAAATGTTCAGAAAAGTTGTTGGCAAGAGGTAGTATTTGCCTAACTTGTAAGTTTACTTAAATTTAACAATTATTTTAGGAATTTAATCTATGAAATAGTCATTTATATGGTCAAGAAGGTCCCAGAGACTTCCAAAACAACATAGGCTATTGCCAATTCTTTCGATTGGCTTCCAGAAACTGAAAGTAAGAACCTATTGCTGAAGACACCACAACCTTTGGAGAGCAAGCATGAAAAGAACTGAGCTGGAACACTTCCCTGAGGACTGATCAGCTCTGATTACTGCAAGGAGCTATGCAAACTGTTGAAGGAGAAAGGCAATCAATGGCTCCACCCAGCTGTCATGTGTATTAACCACAAGAATGACAAGAATGGCAAGATACCTCTATCAGTGCAATAGTGTCACTTATGTGCTGAGGGGAGCCAACAGCTGACTGTGCCTCAGGGCTCCTTTTTTAGAGGAAGTTCATGGCTGAAACTGTCCAGCGAAAGCACTCCTGGTACCTGGTTAAGTCCAAGGATTCTAGCCCAGTGCCTACTATTGCTCTTTCCTCAACAAGTATTATGTCTAAATGCATTCTAAATAGCCATCTTTATAGCCTTAGGCAAGTGCAGCTCTCACATCTCATCAAAGAAGCTTCCTTTTACAGCAGATAGAGAGCATTACAGAAAGCTGCAACTGGAGAGACCAAAAATTCCTACAACAGGTGACTGTGTGATGCCCAGCCCCAGAGGATAGAACTCTAATGTAATACTAAATACTACACAGGTAACACTATACCTAAATCTTGGGAACATAGCAGAAAGGGGGAACAAAAGGACCAGGAAGTCGGTAGTGAGACCAGGAAGCTGGGTATGAAAGAACCAGGAAGCCAGTAGTAAGATTGTGAGAAATGATAAGGATGCTACCTCAAGTTTCCTTAACGATATGGTGGCCTATAAAATTCCTGAAATACAGCCAGGCTTGGGGGAGCACGCCTTTAATCCCAGCACTCGGGAGGCAGAGGCAGGCGGATTTCTGAGTTCGAGGCCAGCCTGGTCTACAAGGTGAGTTCCAGGACAGCCAGGGCTATACAGAGAAACCCTGTCTCGAGAAAAAAAAAAAATTCCTGATATACCAACTGACATGCCTCTGTGGATGCAGTAAATCTCACAAGGCCTCACTCATCGATAAGAAACTACAGGCGGTTAATAGCTTCAGAGAGAGGGGAAAAATGAGTCTTCTCCAGGGACAAGTCCCCTGATAGGACCAATCCTCAGTGGACAGCCCGAAACACATACTGTACACACGAGAAAGCTAAGTGACTTCAGCAGGGTATGTTTATAAATTAATTTATATGTATTTATAAAATATGTATGTAGCAATAATAATCAAAGACTAAGAAGGCATGGTTTTGAGAAAGGATGGGGAGATAGTTCCAGGGAAGAGAGGGAGGGAGAAAATGTAAATATAGTAGTCCCAAGTGAAGTTCTCAATAAGTAAGTAAGTAAGTAAGTAAGTAAGTAAGTAAGTAAATAGATAAATATTACTTGAATCAAATAAAAATAGTTGTTGAGAAAAAAAGATGAAGGGAACAAGTTGATCTATAAACTGTAGAGTAAAACAGTCACTCGAAAATAAATGAACAACACTAAAACACAAGTCCAACAACAGGGATCAAGCAGCAGTGATTATCTTTGTATTAGAGAATACTAGAGAATAGAGAATACTAGAGAATAACCACTGAATGTGGTGATTAGGTTTATACTTACTGACACAAAATATGCAGTATAATATATATTACTATATCAATATATGTTAGTAATTAATATGTAATATACTAAGTTTAAAAGAATAGACTTTATAAACAGCATGATCTTGATGCTGACCCTAGTGAACCTAAACTGTGCCGCACTCCGGGCATCTCCCAGCCTTTGACCCTAGTGAACCTAAACTGTGCAGCACTCCGGGCATCTCCCAGCCTTTGAGCAGTATGCTTTATGGAATGCACCTTACAGCCAGATAGTATTAACCAGGTTTGTAAATAGGAAACATGTGTTTCTATGAAGTTAGAAAATGCGATATGTCATATAAAGCAACACTGGAAAACATGTTGATCCTTAATACAGGTACTGGCTTACTTTGTAATGATTTATGTAATCCACAAAGTCACTTTATTTTTAAGTTTCAAAGTTCAGAGACATAATCACTAGCAAAAATATGAAATATCAGTGGGGGAAAAAAGCAGAGATTTCAGACCCCACAGGAAGTGAAAGTCATTTTTAAAAGCCTCAGATATATTTCCTTTATGAAAGTATGGCGGCAGCCGGGCGTGGTGGTGCACGCCTTTAATCCCAGCACTCAGGAGGCAGAGACAGGTGGATTTCTGGGTTTGAGGCTAGCCTGGTCTACAGAGTGAGTTCCAGGACAGCCAGGGCTACACAGAGAAACCCTGTCTCGGAAAAAAAAAAAAAAAAAAAAGTATGGCGGCTGCTAGATTGCAATGACAAAAAGGTAAAGAAATAGCAAGAAAGATGATGGTTGTTAACAGTTGCCAGCATTCTTTGTACCAAGGCAACTCAAAAGGAGCAAAGAGGAAAATAAAAGGTGTTTTCAGCCTTATCAGCTGTGGGGCTATATCTTGTCATCTTTCTAGTATATTCTTAATAATTATTCTTTTTTCCTGTAGGCAGCAGAGGTCAGGAGATGGTCACAGAAAAGGCAGATCTGAGATTTCTGAATGGTCAAGACTAGAAAAGGTGACTTGCTGAAGACATGAGCAGCGATGGTGCCTGCACCTGACGGTTCTGAAATGTCTTGCTTGATCATGACCTGAGGAGGAAGGCGTTCCTTACTTTTCTCACATGAAGAAGCTCAGTAAAAGGCTCATTGTTCATGCTCACACAGCAAGACATTAAGGAAACGACCTAAGACAAAAACCTAAGTCAAGTCACATCTGGGGCCGGAATCTGTCTTCATTACATGGTTGACAGAACAGAAGCAAACAAGATATCATAAAAACCAATGACCTAAAATGTAGATTTGGAAAGGATCCCATCATGTGCCTTTCTTTCTTCGTACTGTGGGAGCACAGAGACTCTGAGAGGCTAAGAAACCTGTCCAGACTCAATCACACAGCCCTGGGGAGAAACAATCAGAAAACGTCATACCATGGATTATGAAGCAATCATTCTACTTTCTGGCAGCCATTGCCCAGTGCCTGTCAGTAATTTATTCAGTGATGGAATGTGGTCAACACATTTAGCTTCATATAAGAAACCCCATTTACACTCCCAATGCAGACATTCTATCTTTATCATGAAGCCAGAATTGAGAGCTACAGAAAATTACTTCTGAAGAAATTAGTTTGCATTACCTTTCCTTAGCTTCCATTATTCTTATCAATTTTTCATGAATGTTTTTGTGATCTGAAGGAGAACATCGAAGATTTGGTTTTCAAATTACATATTTACCATTTTGACATAGCACTGTAAGCTTCCAACAAGTTTGTATTAATAGTATATGGATTTGGTATTACAATGAATTTTCATCAGCCAAATTAAGACAGGAAGCTCCTTTAATTTTTAAGATACATTTGTTTAATTTTTCTGCATATGAGTGTTTTACTTGTATGAGTGCACATGTCTCGTGTCTGTGCCTGGTGCTTCTGGAGTTTGGAGAGGATATGAGATTCCCTAGAACTGAAGTTATGGATGGTTGCCAACCACCATGTGGGTGCTGAGCACCGAACCCAGATCCTCACCCACATCAGTAAGTGCTCTTAACCAAAAGCCATCTCTCCAGCTTCAAGTACCTCATTTTAAAGAAAAGTTTTGATCTCATTTCTCCCTTTAGAGAAGCACAAAATAAAAGTCATGACATTAAACGGAGTCTTCTTTTGGAGGTAGGATGTGCATTAAGCAAGTGTTACTGCCAAAGCTCTAGAGCACCTGGCGGAGCAGTTAAGAAACTTCTTAAAGCTGACAGAACTTACCTGAAGCATTTGGTTCATCTTCCTTTAAGAGAAATGAATTCAACACCCGCAAATGTTTACTTGCATCATAAGCATATGTAGAGACCAACTCCTTACCTGTCTCTTCTTGCATCCAATGAGATACAAGAATAAGAAATCACTGTTATCCCATGAAAGGTGAAATAATAAGTTCTTAAGCATGAAGCATACTGGGTATCCATGAGAAAAACCCAAGCATTATGGTTTGATCAGAGTTGAGATCTATTATTAGTTATGGACTCTGGGGAGGCTCCAGTGACCTCAACACAATGTTCAGTAGATGAAAGTGTAAGGGCTTTCCAATACTTCTCAGAACGTCCATAGATTGTGGGACCCCAAAACCGTGCAGCTGGGAGAGCTGGTCTAGAGCAAGAGTGTGGTGGAGATGTGTCCAAACCCAAAATCTCATCCCGACACTGGAAGGAGGAAAACTGCTTCCTCCCTGCTCTGGGTCTGCATGTTCTGGTCCACGCAGCCTGTGGCTCCCCCACTCCTCCCCCGTTACCCTTGAGGTGGTCACATCCCCTGGTGTCCAGACTCCAGGTTAAACTTCTCTCCTGATAATGACATGTCCAGCAAGCACATGGAATTCCTCTCCATGCAAACGAAGCATTCCCAGCACACTGGCACCAACTAATAATGTACACTCACCCCTCACCACTACCCATTGCCAAAAGTTTATATAGCCCTTGTTACCCCCAATAAAAAGAGCCTGTTTCCTAAGTCCATCTCCAGTGAAAGCTTGTTCTCCTGAACTCATGCAGGCAGAGATCCTATCTAAGCTTCATTCTTTCCAGTCAGCCTGATACTCAATGGTGTCTGGATAGCTCAATGGGGAAAAGCAGAGCCAGCCAGCAATGGAATGTCACTGTCAGATCCAGAGCCACTTCCTGCCTGAAGCTTTATACAGATTTGCCATCAAGGCAAAGTGAGGTGGGTGTGCCCGCGCCGTCAGGACAGACTGAAGGAAGGGGTAGGAGTTTGTGACAAGTGCTGAAGCAAAGCCCTAGCCACTGTATGGGGCAGAAACCAGAGACTTAAACTTAGCTATCAGACAACTCAGTGCTACCTCAAGCTGGACTTCCTTAGCTGAGTAAAATCTATGTAGTTAGTGGTTTTCCGACTTTGGTCCAGAACAGAATTACGTATTTAAATATAGGCTGCAACTGTAATTCTTTGAGGGGGTTTCTTCTGCTCTCTTTGTACCCAAATAACTGCAGGGCATTTCTATGTCTGCTCTAGCCCGCTCTAGCTCCTGAATAATTGACACAAAGACATTTTAAGTTTATTAACAAGCTGCCTAGGCTAGGGAGGTTCTGTACTAGTCTCACCCTCTAAGACCATCTTCTTCCCAGCCACAGGTCCTTTACCTTCAATCTGAGTTTTGCCTTGGCTCTCTCTGGTCCATATGTGTTCTCATGTCTGCTTTCTCATGGCCACCTCATGACAAATCCTGTTGGTCTCTCCATGTGTTCTTCCTCTTCTTGTTTCTCTCGGGTCTCTCTGGGATGCCTCCAACTAGAACTGGAAGTTCCACACTATTCACCTTTGCCCAGCTAGTTGGCTGATTGGCTTTATATTGACCAAACCAGAAAGTGATGGAGAAGAATGATTACCAAACTCTGAGACAGGTGATGCTTCATTGAAATTAACAAGATCAACGTCCTGTACTCAACTCCTTTACAGTGTAGACATCCATCAGCAGTTAAATTATGCAAGGATAATCTTTACACAGTGCACAAAAACTTCACTCCAACAATAGACTCCTGGCCTTCACCCTAGAGATTCTCTCTTCCTCTTTATGATTATACTTCTATGCTTCTAGGTGATTTTAACCCTTTGAAGTAAAGCATTAGGGAGATGTCTAGCTCTTATTCAGTGTGCTATCTATGAAGCAGAAATTTCATTAGAAAGCAGATCAGCTGATATTTTGATTTAGAATTCTCAGCCTCCATACTGTAACAATTTGTTTTTATAAAGTACATAGCATTTTGTGACAGCAACCTGGATGGCCTAGTAAAGATTGGTACAAAGAAATAGCTTTTTCAGCAAATACAACTGCCTCCCCACCAATGTAGAAATGGCTTTGTATTGGGCAATGAGTGGCAGAAACTGGAAGCATTATAATGAAAAGGCCCGAAGGGAGATTACAGCGAAGGTTTAGAGGAGGCTGAGCAGAACCACGTAGTCTTTTACAAGTTATCTGAGCTCACAACATTGACAGAATGTAGATGATGTGCTCTATTCTTTAGGGTGTTTCAAGTGGAAATAAGGACTGTTGGAAACTGGAAGGCTGGCCACCCTGTTATAAAACAGCAGAGAGCCTGCATGAACAGTGTACTTGCCCAAATGTTTTATGGATGATAAATTATTTGAACAAAAAAATCTAGAATACCTAACCAAATAAAATATTCAAACAAAGAATTGATGTTACATCATGGTGTCTCTTGATGGTTTATGTCCCAGTGCAGTAAGATCGAAGTTCTCTTTATAATGAAAAGGCAGAGGGCATAAAGGTTGAGAAAATTCAAAACAAAACTCATTCTTTTGAATGGGTCCTCTTGAGAAACCTGATAAGCAGGAAGGAGCCTACATGGGATCCAGTGAATGAATGACCCTGAGTGAAGAACAGAAGCTGCTAACATAAAGAGTTGAGAGCTTAGCCCATGTTCCTTTAGGCTAGTTGCTTCTGAGTGGGTTTATAATGCAGCAATAGCTTACCAAAGCAAAAATCTACGTATGTCTGGTTACCAGAGTAGACTCTTCTAGAATGGATTGGAAATTACTTGTGTGCATATGGGCAGCAATAATTGGATTCAGTGGAGGGAGTGGGTGTGGATACAATCAAGATAGATTATACAAATATATGATATTTTAAAGTAATAAATAAAATAGTATTTTAAAATTATATGTAAACAAAACTTTTGAGTGCACTTTCATCATGTGGCTGGCACCTCCATGGTCCACAGGAGGAAAATGAGGAATGTAAAGGTGAGATGACTTCTTTTAAGTACAACAAAACAAACAAACAGAAGCCAACCAAACAAAAAGAACCAGTCTTATCCATTGGTAAATCCAGAATTCAAAGCCAGTTGGAGCTGATGGCAAAGCACTGTGGATGAAACGGGCATGTTCACACAAGCACAGGAGGCTAAAGCAGGAGGTTCCGCATGATCCTCACGTAGGTAAGGAATGTGAGGCCAGCCAGAGCTAAAACCAAAACAAAGCAAAGCCAAACCAAACCAGGACAATAGAATAAATAAGTAAATAAATATAAGTGAATTAAAAATAAATGTCATTAAGGTTAATAACCTTAGTAACAGTCAAGATATATTAATTTGCTGATATTTTCATTCCAATTTATGAGTTAAGTATCTTAAAACCATTCCTTAGTGTTTTTCATCTTAATTAATATAATATATATTTAGAGTTTCTGAATTAAAATTTCGAATTCTCGAGCATTATATGACAAACCGCTCTACTGGGAAAGGAAATCTTTCCAGACTGTTTGTGCCTCAAGATTTACTTAAGATTCATTTTGGTGCCAAAGGGTGGACGCAATACATCCAACCGTCAAGGAGAATCCAGGGAAATGTTTGCCCCCTCCCTCTTAGGTGCTGCTTTGCAACAAAGTTGTTCTCCAAAAGGAGGCAGGCATCGAGAGAATGCTTTCTCTTAATTCCTTGATGTGGCTCAGATAAACATGTCCAGAAGGTGCTGCTGGCTTTAATTGCCTTTCCATTACTGCTTTCCTTTAGCAGAAGCTTAAGTAATATACATAGTCTTAGTGAACAACAGAACCTTTTATTCTGTGGCTTATAAAATTAGAATCTCATTTTAAATAAGCACTAACTTACATCCATGCAAGGGATTATTTGCAATGCTTCAGCTGCCCTAATAACGACAAAAAGCAACTGAAGCGGCTTTGACTATCCCAGAGAAGAAAGGTTCCTTTAAATTCCATTGATCTGTTTTTCAGGTAATGGGTCATGACTCCATTATTAGAAAAAGAAGGAAATTTTAATTAATTGGAAAAACTCGATATTGAAAATGTCTCATTAACTACAATTAGAGGAACACTAAGGGGAAGAAGGGAATTTGAGTTTGTGCGTTAAGTGTGAAGAGAAGAAGGAGACTTACAATCGTATAAGAATTCACAAGTAGAAAAAACTGCAGGTGGTATTTGCTCAGACTGCTTAAATACCTTCAAGGTTACAAAATTAATGAGGGAAGGGAATCGCTCAGTCTCAGCTGAACGAGATCTGGCCTGGAGCTACGGAAGGAAAGATCAGCCTGGCTGTTAGGAAACGGTGAGCCAGAAAGAACACTCACTGGTGAGAAAGAGACAGGAAAGGAGTGTGCAGAAACATCAGCAGAGCCCTTACATAAGCAGCTGGCCAGCTTATATAAAAGGAAGGTTTGCCTTTCCATGGTCATCTTGCATAACTACGGGCTTCTCTGGAGTGTGCTTTCATTTCCGCTTGTGCCTTTTGTGTTTTAAAGGACATCTGACTCCCTGTTATGCTCAGCTTCCTATGTATGATCTCCTTTATTTATAACAATTTATAAATTGTTCTACAGAAGGAGGAGTGTAGCCAGGTGGTTTTAAATATTTGGCACAGATCAGTTAACCCAGGCAGAGAGAGGTCCAAACACGCCTTTCCTGCACCGTGTAGTTTCTCATCAGAGTCGTTTTTCTCTTTGAAGGTTTTGTTTTTATTTTATGTGTATGGGTGTTTTGTCTGCATGCGTGTCTGTGCAGCAGAGGCATGCAGTGTGCACGGAGGCCAGAAGAGGGCGTTAGAATCACCGAAGTTAGGGACAGTAGTTAGCCAACAGGGAAGTGCTGGAAATCGAACCCTTGTCCTCTGGGAAAGTAGCCGGTGCTTTTAACCACTGGGCCATCTCTTCAGCCCCTTTACTATAGTCTTAAATAGAAAGCATTTTTTCTCCCTGTTGTCAGGATTATTACTTTTCATTCTGAATTTATCTAAACATATTCTTTAAAAATAGAGCACAATATAAAACTAGCTGGTGATGCTTTCTTCTTACTGAGCAGCGCTCTCTATTATACCTGTAGATCAAATGATCTTTTTTCATTCTTTTTTTTTTTTCCTCAGTATTTACACAGTATTTCACACCAACCTCGCTAGTTGGTAGCAAGTCCTAACCAAGGGCCATGCTTTGCTTTTCATAGTGTTCATGTGAGGGTTTGTAGATGCTCGGTCCAGAGAGTGGCACTATTAGGAGGTGTGACCTTGTTGGAGGAAGCATGTTAGTGTGGGTGTGGGCTTTAAGACCCTCATCCTAGCTGCCATGAAGTCAGTCTTCTGTCTGCCTTCGAATAAAGATGTAGAGCTCTCAGCTCCTCCTGCACCATGCCTGCCTGGATGCAGCCATGCTCCCACCTTGATGATAATGGACTGAACCTCTGAACCTGTAAGGCAGCCCCAATTAAATGTTGACCTTTTAAGAGCTTCCTTGGTCACGGTGTCTGCTCACAGCAGTAAAACCCTAAGACGGCTCACAAATTGCTGGTGTTATTGTTATTTAGGGGTTCCTGCTCTTAGAGATCTTCTGCTCCATCAGTGGACAGTCTTCTTATTATGATATTTTGATGGATTAAGACAACTTTCATGGCCCTGTTTTTCTCTTTTGTTACTGTACAGTTGGAAAAAGCCAATTTCCAAATGGACAAAGCACATTAACTTTATAGACAAAAACTTGGCTCATAATGAACAAATGGGCAACCCTATTTCTTTTACTCTATGGATTTCTCAACTTTATCAACAGTTTCACAGGCAATCCATATTAATGGAAAAGCATGGTTCAAACTCTAGTTCTACCTCCTTCCTCAAAGATACTTACCATCCCTGTTTCATGCATTGGAAGCAATTGATATCTACTGAAGTCTCAACATGAGTGAAAAATATTGTTTTCAGTTCAACGGGGCTAACAATCCAGTCTTAGGAGTGTGTATGGCTAGATTCTTTTCAGTTTTACCCTTCTGATATATTCACACACACCTACACCTACACACACACACACACACACACACACACACACACACAGACAAACATAAAGAATATCAAAGGGGAGTATTTATCAATAAATGGATCTTTCCATTAAGCTAAAGGCTGTATATAAATTAGGCTCTAATATGTGATAATACACACGGGCCTAGAGCCAGGAGATTTCTTCCTCTGTAAGCAACCAATGTCTTGTTGAGTGAGCCAGTGCAACACTAAAGTACATTACAAGCCTGTAGCATAGCATCTATACTACTAATCTCTAACTTCGTTTCTGTTCCCATAGTCAGTTCGTACTCTGAGCAGCATTGCTTCAAAACATGCAAATGGAGTTAAGATCAGAATGGGTATTACACATATTATTAAGCAGATGTTAGGAAGTCTTCAGTTCACATTGAATTGAACACTTAGAAAAGGAACACCTAGGGGACTTTAGGGATAGCATTTGAAATGTAAATGAAGTAAATACCTAATAAAAATTGAAAAAAAAATTCTAGGAGGAAAAAAAAGGAACACCTTACAAACACTTGAGAAAAAAAAACTGATCACAAGATGCATTATTTACAAACTATCATTTTATGCATTATTTTATGCACAGTATGAAGAAGCATATTCACATTAAACTTCCTCCTTCCAACACCTGCTTATATCAAATGCCTTCTTGAAGCAAAATGCTCACTTTCTGAGGGCAACTATTCATTCTTTTCAGAATGTCAAATACCCTCTAGCAAAATCTAATTCTGGAGCATTATATGACAAACCATTCTACTGAGAAGGGAAAATTTTCAGGCTATTAGGGCCTCAGAAATTATTTAACTCACATCTATCATAATTACATGGACCAATGACGAGTATCAGTATATATTGTCATTATTTCCCAAGTCATATGGATATTAAACAATACATATTTATAAACCTTTTCTTCTAGTAGAGATGCAGGTACTAATAAAATGGAATATATGAAAATAATTAGTTATAAATAGTTCATATAAGTAGAATTAATTTCTACATAGATGGTAAAAGCAAACTTAGACAACTTTGTGACACAAATAAGTATTATTTTATATTTATTATATTATTTTTAAAAATGACTAGAACATTATTTGATGTGGAAAACATGTTTGTCTTTCATATAGGAAGAAAAAATATTCTTAGAAAAATTTTTATTTTAAATGACAATACTGAGAATAAACATATTTTAATAAGAACAGAGATGCCAAGATTATCTTTTGTAAATATCTCTCATGAGATCTGTTGTTGCTATAAAAATGACATCTTAGGGAAGTATAATTAGAGCTGTGATACTCAATAAATGCTGCAATATGATTCATTTCCAGGAGACTTCCCTAGAAGGAGAAAACTGTAGCACAACTTGCTCTGGAAAGTATAACTCTTGAGAAAAACAAGGTGGAGGGCTTACAACCTTTGTACACATCAAGTACAGTCAAGGGATACAGCTAAGCTCTCTCTCAGTGAAGCTCAGAAGACCATCAATCACTGAAGATCAAGACAAGGAGCAACAGAAAGGGTTGCAGTTCAAGGACGGAGCCAGCACTGCCTCTGCAGGGGTGTTGTCTAATGAGCTCTTAATGAAGGAGCAGGTGTAACCAGGTCAGACACCCTCAGGGTTGCAAGAGCAGAGACAGCCCAATAGATTTGTCTGTAATGATGTGTATAGAAAGATGCTAATATTTGACTCCATTATTGTTTCTATACTACCTCCAATCATTCTTGCACAAGGAATTTTTTAAAAAAATTAAAGAATCTCTGGGTTAACCATTCACCTCCATTACAAACCCCTACATGCCTCCAGTTGCACTGTTAAGTCAAAAGGCAAAATAAAGCAAAACTAGCAAATGCCATGCAAGTCAGGTAGACAGACACTCATCTCCTCACAGTGGAATCAAGCCTGTAACAACTAACACTGAAACAGGTGCTCTTATGTATTAATTAAGAATCTCTAAGATATACTTGCCATGGATCATCAAGATAAGACAGAATTCTCCTCACTAGAGTTGCAAAAGAAATACCAGGGCTCACCACCAGCCATGTTCTGGAAACAGACAAATAAAAAGGCACAAAGGTTCAATACCCCTCTAGAATTACAGGATCATTAGACTTCTAGAACAGCTCTTCTGAGGATCAAGGACTGCCAGATAGAGCAGAAAGAATGTAAAAGCTAGAGTAAGGAGTGAAGTTAAGGTTAAAACCTTCTTTTTTGGAGAGAAAGTAATTGAGACATAGGATATTTATGGAAAGTAAAGCAAGAGGATGCTCTAAAAGGATGTAAAACATTCCACTCTTCAGAGAAGGTCCATAAGACAGATAGTAAACAACTCAAATCGCTTCAGGAAGTTCCTAAAACTGACAATATTCACTATGCTCCCACTCCCCCAATATATATTCACACACACACACACACACACACACACACACACACACACACACACACACACACACAGAGAGAGAGAGAGAGACACACACAATGAATCATGCTTAGACAAGTTGAAATATCTAAAAGAGGCTCTGACCAGCAGAAGAAGCAAAACCAGCCAAATGGCCTAGAAGAGACTAACACAAGCCAAGTAGTCTGGAAGAACCAGACTATCTAAGATGCCTAGGGGAAGAGCCATCAGACTAAGCTACCAGGAAAGGACACTCTCTACTTAGTTAGCTGCCTCCAGGCTGTGCAGTATACTCCAGATTTCCGGTTTGGTGACCTGTCACCTGTGTTGGTGTGGGCTTTGGTGATGCAGGTGCCCTTGAGTCATTTCTGATCTCGGAAGTAACCCCTCATACATTTTTCTGTAAGTAAAGTAGCCTTAGGAAAACCCATTGGCTCATCAAGGTGACTCACTATGTTAATCCTACTCAGGACAATGGAAACTGTGGATTCAAGTAAATTAAGAATTATGCCTACCATCAAGAGAAAACTGAAAGCAAACCCAGACTTCGGTTACCTCTGTCTCTTGGAAAAGCTGCTTTATCTTTTGCAGATGCAAAAGTCACTGAATAGTCTCTCAGGAAGACCCAGATCACAAATGGTTTTTCAAGACAATTCTGCTTTATGGTTTTTCAGAAGTATATCCAGATAATTACAGTCAAATATATGCAGTGCTCTAGGTTGGGGGTAGGGCTTAATATGCAATATTTCTGAAGTCCTCATGGACTTTCAGGAGGCTTGCATATATTCAATTCAACTTTGATTTCTAAATGTTCTAAGAGTGAGACTGAGATTCACATATTTCTGCCTAAAAATAGAAAACACATCTGTCAACAAAGAACACTCATAGAAATTGAGGGACAAGAACAAAATGTGCTTTCTTTTTCATAGAAACTGAACTACTTAGAACAAATCCATTTATTTTATTTTATTTTTTTAATACTGGTTTTAATCCCAGGTCCAACTCTTCTAATAGACTTCAGCCATGGACTTGGTATATAAGTAAGGTCAACAAGACACAGTAGCTATTGCCCACACCAGACCATGAGACTCACAAAGATAAATGAATCCTCCCTGTTTTCTGGTACAAGGAGTCACTTATTATGAGTGATTCCCTTAATTATCTAGAAAATAAGAACAATATCTTAGATCAAATATATTTATAAGAATTTAACGACATTAAATTCACACAAACCTCACCTCGAAGTTTCTTTCCCATCTTTTATTAACACTGAACCGGTTTTAGCCTCAGAATTTCAGATTAAGCTGCAGTTGCCCAAGGCCAGAATTCAAGTAGTTGATATGCTCTATTGATTATGTAGAAAGGCTCTGTCACCAAACTTTGCTCTTTCCCACTGAGGGATGCCACTGAGGGTCAGGTCTTGTGCTGTAATCTCTGGAGAGATGGGATATGAAGGTGCAGTTCCCTGGGGGTAATTAGGTGAGTGAAGACTGTTTGTGAGTGACAAGTGTTTACAACCTAAAGGCTTCCAGAGCATCTCCCACTCTTCCACATGGAAAGACATGGAGAGAAGAGCTGTTAAAGAATTCAGAAACCAACTTTGACCAAAGAAAAATCAGAAAGCAATTCGATCTTTTTTGGACTTCTCAGACTCTGGAACTTTGATCAATGTTTATAAGGGAACAACTGGTCTATGCTGTATTATCATAACAGGCAGGATCTCATAACTGTGATGAAATCATGTTAAAACCAGGAAGGATGACATACCTACAAGGAAGAACTCTTGGTGCCTGGAGCAGAAGTTAATCTACAAAGGTTTTAAAACAGAACTCTCGCAATTGTGCTCAAACATATTTGCTCATATTCATAAGTCCCAGACACACCAGATATTTATTGTGTGTGTCCCATGTATTTCCGACTGAATAAATCCCTGCAGACATGATTATTTATCAAGACCCCTAGATTTGTGCCATTTGGGAGTTCACTGTATAGGTAAAGATGAATGTAATGGGGAAGAGTGTTTGGTATGTTTGATGATGGGGGAAAGATGAAGGGGTGTGTAGAATTTCCTTCACAGCAAGGAGCTGTGTAGGGTGTTCTAACTCGCACCATCTTAGATTCACACTGCTGCTGCTCTGCTGCTGCTGTTTCCAAATGGTCATGTCTTTGCGGTTTTTAGGCTGTTGCAATCATGCCTGAAAACAGAATAACCCCTTCATTCCACTTTAAGACATTCACAGATGTGCTGCGACTATTTTCATTTTGTGATCAATTACAGCGAGGGGCAAGGATTCTATGATGGATGTTTAGGCAAGGAGGTCTTTTTCTGCTGTTGGTGTTAGACACATTTTCAAACACTTACAGACTACATTACCACTGGATGCTCAACTATTTTGAGAACTCCAAAAATTAAGTCCAGATCTGGTGTGGAGGAAATTGATTCGCTGATGGTGGGCTTTGGAAGTTTATTAGTCTAGCTTCATTTCTGGTCCCTTGTCTGCTTCCTGACTACAGATACAATGCAATCAGATGCTCATATTCCTGCTGGTCACCATGCCTCCCCCAGTATGATGGCCATTCCTTTTAAAAATGTAATTCCAAATAAAACCTTCTTCTCTTAACTTGCTTCTTTTCTGATAGTTGTTTACAGCTACAGCAAATATAATTTATGTAATAGCTAAGGACCTTCTCCAGGTCATATACAGTGAATGCATATATAAAATTCTCAAGAACTTAATAAAGATACTGTATTTTTAAAAAACCAAAACCTGACTCATACCATTTCATGCACATAAGAGGCCTAATACTGAAACAGGAACATACAGAAAGAAGTGTTGACAAGGGCATGCAAATTTGGAATTCTGGTGCATCACTACTAGTATATATAATGTATATATATACAGTGGTCTATATAATGGTTCAGTGAGACAGTATGGTGGCTCTTCAAAACCTTAAGGCATCACCAAGAAAACTGAAAGAAGACACATAGTTATTTTCTAAACTATATTATACTTATAACAGCATTCCTTAAATAGTCTGAAGGAAGAAGCAGTCCCTGAAACTCACATGGTGGGCAAGAACTGACTCCTGTAAGTCACTATCTGACCCCAACACATGCTTCAAGGCACACATGCAGGTATGTACACACACACACACACACACACGCATGCACACTAAATAAATAACTAAATTCAATAAAATAATTTTTAAAAGAAATTATTATCTTTATGGAAGTGTCCAATAAAAACAGATCTACTGCAAATTTTAAAGAAAATATTTCATTAATAATTTTATATAGAAAAGGTTGGATTAATAACAGTTTGGATATTGTGCACTAAACAAAGTGGGTTGTTAACTAAAAGTCTTCAGACAGACTTGCTCCTGTGATAAATTTTAAAGTTACACTTCTTTTCTTTATTTTTATGTAGAGAGGAGAACAAAAACACATTTACAGGGCTGTATGTCAATCAAAAGTAATCCGACATCCTAAGGTAAACTGTGTCTTTTTTGCTCAGTGACATCCCCCCACTGGTTGTAGGTCCACAAGTTTAATTGATTCCAGTAGGAATAATTCAGATACACCTAAAGGAACATTTGAATAACTAGTATTACTCTTTGATGTTCTAAAACTTACACTAATGGAAAATCTTGAAACCTTCTTGCCTGCTTCCCCCTTTTCGGGGATGATGCTTGCTAACAGAGCTCACAGAGGCAAAGGACTGCAGAAGGCTGTGCACATGCGCGGTTGCCAGGGAACTTGCTTTCTATTTGTGTGCTGCACAGATCTCTTTCTCCTTGGATTCGTGTTTTGTTAAGACTATCATCCTGTAAATCACTCGGAAGAAGATTTTTCCTCTCTGCACCAATTAAGAAGCAGGATAAGAATGAACGTGCAAATATTTAGAATGTTAATTCTGTCAACATTGCTTAAGCCCGTGCCACTGAGATAATTTACAATAACACATACAACTATCCAGTGTGCTCTCTCAAGCATGGCAAAGTGCATGCATCATTGAATGTATACAAAACGACCTAGAGGTTTTAGAGGCACAAGCTCCATATTTTTTCTTTTTCTTTCTTTTTTTTTTTTT